>NC_056731.1:1629981300-1630201300 GCF_019279795.1 Protopterus annectens | reverse complement strand
TAAATGTTTGGATTTGGTACAAATTTTACTAATGGCGGCAAGAGTGTTGAGAATATTCAGGAAGGCATCATTGAAGTATTGGACTGCAAGATCAAGCTGGAGGTTTTGAGAGGGTGCCAGTCATACTGCTGGAGAAGAGAAGTAAAGGAGGAGAGAAATTATTTTTGTTGTGAATGGATTTGAAAATGAAGTTTTTGGGGGAGTGACATTTTTTACTGAGGATGAAAGTTGGTGTATGGTCACTAAGGGTGTCAGGAAGGCAGCCAGCATTATAATTGGAGGTAGAATTGTTTATAAGAATCCAGTCAAGTATGGAATTCTTGTTAGTATGTTTGCCTATTTGGGTTGATGAGTGAATAGTTTGGGTGAAATTGTAGAGGTTTATGAAGTTAGAGGGGTTTTCAGATGAGAATGTAAGTCAGTCTAGGTTGAAGTCACCAAGGACAATGGTTTCCTGTGTGAAGTTAGAAGATATCCAGTGTAGGAGATGTTCTATAATGGATGTGTTGTTTCCTGGGGGGAGATGAGTTGCTATGATGGTTAGAGTGTTGTGGGTGTTGATTTTGAGGCATGCTATTAAAGGTTGTAAGTATGAGAGGTCTAGGGGGGTACAGCTGACTTTGTTCCAAGTTGAGGGTATCTTTGGAAAAGATAGCTACTCCCCCACCACATTTTTTGGTTCTGTCGAAATGGATGACATTATAGCCGGTGGGTAAAATTTCTTGATCATTAATATGTAGTTTGAGTCAGGTTTTGGTTACGTTAGTAATGTCAGGATTAGAGGTCCATAGCAATTTGGAATTCTTGAGTTTTATTAAGTATACTTCTCAGGTTGAAGTTAATTATGAGTAGATCAGCTTTATCGGCTTTGATGTAAGGAGTATTTTGGAAAGGAGAGAAATGTGGTACGTCGATGGTAAGGGGACCTGGGTTTGGGTGGATGTTTTCACACAGTTTTGTATTAGTGAGGGAGTAAAATAATAGATTAGATAGCTTTTCAAACAGCCGATAGTATTTGGGGGAGGGGGATGCAGGTGGTTGGGAGGGTACATATCTAAAATGAGAGTGTAGTGAAATATTTGTACTGTGAAGGTGAGGACTGAGTAATATTTGAATTGATCAGACTACAGTTAGACTGCAGAGGAAGAGTAGGAGATGGGTAGTAATTAATGCAGAGTAAAATATAGAAGGTTGCTGTGTATGCTAGCACTAGGATACAACGTAGGCAGGACAGAGGGAATACGTGCGAGTAATATGCATTGTAGAATGTATAGTTAAAGAGGTTTGGAATAGGAAGGAGAGCAGAGGTGAAGAGCTGTGTTTGGGTCTGAAACAGAGAATAAAAATAAGGGGAGGGGTTAAGGGATAGGTATGTGCTGGTGTGTTGAGGGTGTGGGGAGTAGGTATATTGAATAATTAGTGAGTGGGTGGGGGCAGTGAAGGAATAAATTGCAGGATATGGGGGAGTGGTTGGGAATGGCGGTGGGCCCGAGTGCAGAGAGGACGAACTGAGCAGGTTGACTCACGATAAGGAGAGAAATATTAACAAAATGTTATCAGTCAAGAAACCTGCACAGGTGAGCGCTAGCAGGAATAGATGTGCTTCAAAGCTGCTGGGTTCTGGCTTAGATAAGCTTAATAAACCAGAAATAACTCCGTGTACAATGGTTCCACTGTGAAGGAGAAACAAATGTGCCCGGTTAGATAGAGGGTGGAAAAGGAGGAGCAGGAGTGGGCAGGTAGGGTGTTTGGGTAATAAATATCTGCCCCTGTTAGGGGTAGGACTAGATTCTTCTAGTTCTGAGACTTCTATCTCGTGTACTATGCCTACACGTATAGATATGACTTCTACCTCAGTACAGTCTTTTGTTATGTCCTTGCTTGAGCATCTGTACAGTCTTTTATTATGTCCTTGCTTGAGCATCCTATGGGAGGGACGAACGATGAAGTATTATTTCACTGTGCTTCGGTGTTGCAATACAATAGGAGGTCACAAGTCTTTAAAGAAATTTTGAAAAAGCACTGTAATATTTTTAATGCTAATCCCTTTGTTTTCCAGACCCTAGGTGATGCACAATGATTTGTTTATAAAAGGGCCCACAATTTTAAAAACCTAATGGAATCTACAATTACGTTTTTAGGTAATGATATTCCTAGGAAAAGACTAGACATTATGGTAGGTGCAGTGTAAGTTCAAATGGGAAGATGAAAGGATTCCCCTTTTGAATAATTTAAAATCAGTTATATATCCTGTTCCTGGTAATTGCCATACTAATGGGGTATTATATCTGGCAATTTGTTCCACTTGTCCTGCTTACTATGTTGGTAAAACTGAATGGCCACAGAGAAAATTAATCTGTGAACAGTCTTGATATTTTCAAAGGAAGTGCTCATAATGCCCTGTATAGGCATTCTATTAATTATAATAGCTTTAAATTTATCACTGAGGTTAATGTATGAGGGTGGAGCTTGGGAAAACACTATAGAATATAAGGAACTATTATGGCAACTTAAACTGAATGCCACTTCTTTCCTGATATTAATGATTCTGTCTGTATTTTACCAATACTCAAACAGAAGGCAGCTAAGTTATAGCTCCTTATCAGGGTTCTTAGCATCTTGTATCATTATGTTTTTAGGTTCCCCGATGTCTTAAGAGTCCTAGCATTTTCATTTTGCTCTTTAATGTTTTTTATCTTTTCATCTTTATTTATCATGAGTTATGACCCATATGTGTAATGTATGGGTCTGTGTTTAACCATCAAATAACGTTTCCATTGAGTGGCTAAATATCGAACTATAAGATATAGCAGCAGACAACCTCCCAAGTGAATACCTACAAATCGCAGCTGATGCTCTGGCCTACCCAGTATCCATCTTGATTAACCAATCTCTGTCAGAAAGTTACGTTCCCACACTGTGGAAAGTATCACATATAATTCCCCTCCACAAAGGCGGACCCTCCACAGAACTAACCAGTTACCGCCCCATAGCTATTCTCTCTCCACTCCCCAAAATACTAGAGATATGCATACACTCTCAGGTCTCAGACTACCTCTTTACTAACAACCTCCTTCCAATACTCAGCATGGTTTCTGACCAAACCATAGCACCACCAGTGCCTTACTCTCCTTTACTAACACTATCCTTAAGCATAAAAACAATGGCTATCTCTCCTCTGCTACTTTCCTAGACCTATCTAAAGCATTTAACATGGTCCCACACAAACAACTTATCTCTGTCCTCAATAAACTATCCCTCTCTCAATCAGTCACCAACTGGTTTCAGAGTTACCTGTCTGACCGCAAACAATCCGTTGTATGGCAGAATGACACATCTCCCCAACTACCTGTCTCCATATGGGTTCCCCAAGGATCCATCCTTGGACCCCCACTCTTCTCTGTTTTCACCAATAATCTAGCCTCTGCCACCAAACATGGCACACTCATACAATACGCAGATGACTCAACCATCATCTGTTCAGCCCAGTCCCTACCCAAACTGCAAAAAGTCACACGGGAAGCCTTTTCCTCTGTTGAAACTTGGTTATCCGATGCCCAATTAATACTCAACCCAAGCAAAACTAAACTACTCATCTTCCAACCCACCAAACATACTCAAAACAACTCTCACTTTAACATCACAGCAAATGACAACACCACTATATACCCAACTGAACACACCAAATTGCTAGGAGTGGAAATAGACAATAAACTAAAATTTGACATTCACATATCCATGACTATAAAAAAAGTCCACAAAAAACTAGGAGCGTTATACAGAAATAAGCAACTTCTCACCAAAGCAGCAAAGATTTCAGTACCAAATTCCCACCTTATCTCCACCCTACTTTATGCCTCTCCAATATATACCAACCTAAGACAGTGTGGTCTAAACAGGCTAGAGGCCTGCTACAACAAAATCGCCAAATTCGCCACAGGGGCATCCTACCGTACTCACCACTGTTTCTCACATGCTGAACTGGGCTGGCTTGAACTCCCTCAACTCCTTCAATGGTATCAACTCTCACTCTCCCACAAACTAGTAAACCATCCACTAAATGTCCCATCCCTCCCGAATCTACTCCAACCCTATCGCACCACCAGATCACTAAGATCCAGCAACAAAAATCACTTGCAGATCACTAAAGCCAATAACTCTGTTGGTGAAGCATTATTCTCTTGCACCATAGCCAAATTATGGAACTCCCTCCCACCCACAATTACCTCCATACCATCATGCACCCACTTCAGAACTTTACTAAAAGCGCATCTAAAAACATGCTGGCTATGCTCTTGCAACTCCCACTCTAATTTCACTCACCCCATCCAACCACTACCTTTCTTTCCACACCACTAACTACCTTGATTATAGCAAGCTGAGATGCTCATAAGCCAAGTACTTATACAGCAGGAACTTCTTATTGTAACATTTGTTAATGTCTGTTATGTACTTCACAAATAAAGATTCTAGTTGTCTACTGATGTATTATGTTCTTCATCTGTAAATATGTTGTAAGTAATTACTATGTAAATTGTTAATCGCTATGTAACTACTGTCTGTTTGTTTTAACTGTGGAGCTTTTCTTCCCGGGCCTCCGCTGAAAATGGACCTACGTCCAGTTGGACACTCCTGGTCAACAAATATAAATAAATAAATAAATAACGATCAAAAGTTAATTTCAGTGAACAGGAATGTAACTAGTTGGCCAACACTTCCCCATCTGTCCTTTTCCCCATTGTAGTGTGGACTCGAAGTTGGTATATATTGTTAGGGGGGCATGGGGGCGGGGGGCAATGTAATAAATATATTTTTATATTAATTCTAATATGTCTTAAGTTCTGAGTTTTTAGGGTTTTAAATACTTAAGGTTTTTAATATATTTGTAATTGCATACCACTTTAATGATTACATGACCTTTTTAAGACTTTAAGAATTTTTATTGCTGTCTTGCTGTCATGTGACTGCTGTATCTTTTTTTTTTTTTTTTAATTCCTGATCTAGGATTTCTATTTGAAATCTTTGACTTGGAGCCTGGATGTTTCATCCTCTATAAGTTGTTACCTTTTTGCCTCAGTTTGATTCTGAATGGCAGTGGCATAAGTCATAACTTAGTCATTGCTTCACTTACAGAAGTCAACTGCTCCTTGATATACAGAAATAAAAATTTCTTCCTGGATGTTGCTTTTGCCTGGAATTTTATGCAGACTTACCATGCATTGTGATTTGAAAGTACCAGCGATGTCAGTCATTGCCTGGGATTTTATATTTCATCCATTTCTTTCAAGGCTATCATTGAACAAAGTTGCTGCTGGAGAGGCTTTACATCTCCTTGTTAGATGTCTCTTCTTGGCCTCAACAGAGTGCTAGGAAGTTGCTCACATACATGTAGGTCTGCTTTACTTAAGTGCATTAACTGCTTGTATGTGTCAACATGACTGTTTTCATACTGTACAGATTTCTGACACATGATGTGTGAAATTGTAGTGTCTTTTTTCTAAATATTTTTGTAATTTATTGAGTTATGATTCATTTTGTTCTTTCAATTGATAAGTGGTTGTGAAACTATTTCTAACTCACTTTCTTGGCAGACTGTTCATGATAATTCCCTTATTTGTAATTTATTCAGATGTTTAACCTTAATTTCGTAGTTGTATTTAATTTCAGTCTTAAAATTATGTTACCTCTTATGCTGTGCTGTTGCTTCACATTTGTACACACATTCTTAATGCAAAATCTCTTTTTCTGTTTTTTGTAGGGCTTAGTTCAAGCACAATAATAAAAAAGATTGATTGATTTGAACAATTTATTGTGCCTTAATCTGTGAAAATAGTGAGAGCGATATCAATATAGGTCTAGTCATTTTATATGGCCATTGTTTCATGTATTAACAAGTGTCCCCTAGCTATTATTTAACACTGCTCCCTAGCTACTATATAACGGTTTTAGAGTAGAATTATTTTAAATGTAGTGACAGTTCTTGATTGTGAGGAATTTGTTTTTGTTACCAATCTGCTCTTTCATTTGAAACACAAAGCATGCAAAAAATTCCTTGAGCTGTTTTGTATTTAGTCAGCTATATTTTAACTCAGTTTTCTAACCTAATAGCACATTCCGTTCCCATATTTGTGATGGTTCATCATGCCAAAACTACAGCATTAAACATCTTAACATTGTACAAGAGAAAAGGATAACAAGTTAAGAAATGCTTTGCTTTTCCGACATGCAGTATTTTGGGCTGCATTAAACTTTTAACTCCCCCTTCAGGTTTACAAATCCATGCAAGAATGAAATCTACTTCTTCCAGCTTTTCCTGGTTAGGGGTCACCACAGCGGATCACCTGTCCACTCATGATTGGCAGTGGAGTTTTTAAGGTGTCGTGTTGCCAGCCCAGCACCCAACCTTCCAATTAAGGTGCACACATGCACGCACTCATGCCTAGGGCCAATTTAGAATCTCCAATCCACCTACAGCATGTCTTTGGGATGTGGGAGGAAACCAGAGCACCCTGAGGAAACCCATGCTGACCACAGGGAGGACATGCAGACTCCACACAGAAGGCACCCCAGCCGAGGATCGAACCGGAGAACCTCTTGCTGTGAGGTGGCAACGCTAACCGCTGCACCACCATGGCCACCCCCATGCAAGAATGAAATATAAGCCAAAAATCCATAAGCACTGTTTTAGCAACTGAGCCTTTGTTGACAAAGCTTCTTTGCATCCTGCATCTTTATAGTCAGTCAAGGTAAGAACATTTGTGACAAGAAGTTTTCATGCTTGCTTTGGCTGAATGTTAGACTGTGCCTTCTCATTACTTTAAGTACTAGTTTTTGGGAAAAAGCCCCTGAAAGTTTTAGCATATGCTTTACTGTTCCTTAAGTTTTTGTGATAACTGCTGCTGGTTTACTCAGCCACAGTACAGTTTCCTTAAAGTTCACTCACATATATATTTGATAGGCATTTTCTCAAACATACTGTTTTCTCTGTACCTCCAGCAGTTTCTTCAAACAGTACCATGTTAACATCTCCATAGTTTTACTTACCTTGATGTAGCATGCACTAACCTGTCCTGACCTTGGTAGTATATCAGTTCCCCTTAAACTGCATGGGAACTGAGTACCATCATTAGAATTTCTAATATGAAATGTAGAAAATATCTTTTTACTTCATGTATTTAGCAAGCAGAAACCAACTTACTGTAAGATGGCCACAGTACAATAAACAAGATAAATTATGACTTCATAGCTAGCTGTAGAACGCCTTGCATATCCTCTCTGGTCACTATATCTTAACATCTTAGATAAAATTTCCATTAAAGTTAAGATATAGTGACCAGAGAGGATATGCAAGGCATTCTACAGCTAGCTATGAAGTCATAATTTATCTTGTTTATTGTACCAAATGACATAAGTTAATTCGAGTGAAAAAAGGAAATTGGCTAGCCTTAAAATGGCTCTCAAAGGCAGCCAGCTTAGTACTTTTCTACGAAACTTTGAACTAATACCTAGCAATGTTTAAAGCTAGTCCACAGTCTGACGCAAAGGAAATAGCTAATATTGTAGCTGACAAATTTAGAGCTGGTTTTACTCCACCCATAATTATGGCTATTCCAGGAATTCCACCTTCTTGGACACTTTCTATAATTATTATGGTAAGGGGAGGGTGCAGTTGCATTTCCTGTTAGAGATAGGAATGTCGCTGAGTTTTAAAGGTTTCAAAGTTTTTGCAAGTTCTTGGAGAAGGAAGGAAGGCAATTCCATTTTTTAGCTAAGGAGAATGATAGCAGAAGTTGACCTGCAGGGCAGTTGGGTTTGTGGACAGAAATTAAGTTTTGGTGAGTAGATCTGAGAGTTCTGTGAGGGGTATAAGGTTGAAGGATGTTGGTTAGTTCGAGGAACTTAGAAAGATGAAATATTAGTTTGTGGGCTGTGGTGATTTGAAGATAGTCTAGGTGGTTGGAGAGTTCAAGCCAGTTTAACAACTGTAGGGTGGTTCATAGGTAGGTACTAGGCTGTCTGTCCGATGGTCTAAGCCTAGCCAACAGGGTTCCCTGGCTTATGCCACCCAAGAAAGATATTTGCCACTGTCGAGCAGAGACACCGAAGTGATCCCCAGAGTGTATTTCCTATTTCCCATCCACTCATCAAAAATTTTCTTGAAGAGTGCTAATGAAGAACTTTGCTTGATATAGATGGGTAGCCTGTTCCAGAGTATGGGAAGTGTCTGGGACAGGAATCTATCCCTCCAGCATGTCCTGTTTATTGTGATGACCAGGTTTAGGTCCCTAGAGCATGTAGTTCGGAGGGATTGGGTTTTCTTTAGGTTTAGCATGTCCAACAGCTCTGGGTTTGACATAGCTTTATATGTTAGGCAGAGATCACCTCGGAGTAGGCGATATGCTACGGAGTAAAGCTGGAGTTTTTTGAGGCGGTCAGTGTAGGGCATCTGTTTGAGGCCAGTAATCCTCTTTGTGAGGTACTTCTGTGGCCTTTCCAGCTGCTGCAGATGTCTTGTGAGGTACATTCCAAAAGGGGCGTTGTACTCTAAAATGGGTCTAATGATTGTCGAGTAGAGGGGAACAATGACCTCTTTTTTTCCTGGATGAGAACCCTTTTTATGATGAGGTGTGCCACGTAGAAGGACTTCCTGACTACTGTGGCGCTGTGACTTACAAAGGGCAGACTACTGTCCACCTGGGTCCCAAGGTCTCTTATCATACATTCGGTGTTAAGTAGACTGCTGTCTATGTAGTAGTTCATGGGTACAGAGTTTTTACCAAAGGGGATGACAATGCACTTTTTGGCATTGAGCTTGAGGCCATGGCTCTGACACCAGGCATCTGTCTCAGTGTGGCCTTTCTGTAGGATTTCCACATCATTTGGGGACTCGACTATGGCTCCTAGTTTGCACTTGTCTGCGAACTGTATTAGCCAGAGGCCTTTCTGTGTTAGCCTGTACTTCAGAGAAGTAGATGCCAAACAGGAGAGGTCCCAGGACTGAACCCTGTGGTACTCCACTTGTCATTGGTTTGAGGTCAGATTTGGAATGTGCAACTTTTACAGTGTGGGTTTTGTCAGTGAGCCAGTTGGCAACCCATCTTGTGATGTAGGGATTTATACCTAGTTTAGTGAGGTTTAGCTATAATTCCAGAATAGGGGATGGTGTTGAAAGCCTTGGCGAGGTCAAGATAGGCTGTGTAAACCACCTTACCCTCATCTGTGGCTTTGGTGACTGCCTCAAAGAAGTCGATCAGGTTCAGGAGGCATGATCTGCATTTCACAAACCTGAACTGGGTGGGATCCAGAGTTTAGAGGTTACCAATGTCTTTGTTTATGAGTTCCATGATGATACATTCCATGGCCTTGCAGATCAGGTACAATGAGATACAATAGTGAGAAGAGAATTTGGCTTTGGTTGCAAATTTGGAAATTTTATTGTAACAGATTTCCAGTTTGGAGGAAAGGGAGGCAGATAAATTTGTTAGAAGAGGAGCCCCATACAGTAGTGAGGGGAGTAGATAGGTATTGACTAGAGTAAGTCTAGTGGAAGGTGTGAAGAAGTGGATGTTTCTGTATAGCAAGCCAAGTTTTTATATGGGTTTTCTTGATGTTTTGCTGGATGTGAGTATCAAATTTTAGGTGTTCATCGATGATAACTCCTAGAAGTTTGGCAAAGGGAACAACTTCTTTGGTGGAGTTGTTTTAGCTAATGATTTGGAATGAGTTTTTATCAATAGAGGATGCTTTAGAGGGGGAGAATAGAAGTATTTTGAATTTGTTGGCATTTAGAGAGAGATGATTTTGGAGCATCCAATTTTCAGTGGTGGAGAAGGCTGATTATGTCACTGTTTGGAGCTCTGGGAGGTTAGAGGCGCAGCAGATTAATGTAGAATCGTCTGCATATTGCACAATTTTTGTGCTGAGTAAGGATTTGTGAAAGTTGTTAATAAAGATGTTGAATAGCATTGGACCTAGTATGGATCCTTGAGGTACCCTAGTGGGGGTAGGAAAGGAGGTAGAGGTGCTTTTACCCCATTTTACAGCTTGAGACCTGTCAGAAAGGCAGCTGGAGAACCAAAATAAGGTATTGTGGGAGAGATTAAAATTAGAAAGATGGTTTAGGAGGTGGGTATGGGAGATGGTGTTGAATGCTTTGGACAGATCCAGTAGAACTGTAGATACTATTTTTCCAGAGTCGCGGGCAAGGTTTACTGTGTGTAAGAAGGAGAGAAGGGCAGTGATGGTACTATGGCCAGGTCGGAAGCCATGTTAGGTAGGAGTGATTAGTTGATTATTGGCTAGGAATGGCATAAGGTGAAGGTGGATGCATTTTTCTAGGAGTTTAGAGATAGGGGAGAAGATAGCTGTGGGGCGGAAGTTTGAGATGTTATTGTTTTTGCCACCTTTATGGAGAGGCAGAATAAAGGTGGCATGCCATAATTTGGGCAGATAGGATTCCAGCATAGAGCTATTGATTAAGATGCTAATGGGGAGAGTGATGCCACCAGCAGCTATTTTTAGGAAGGAGGAGCTATTGATTAAGATGCTAATGGGGAGAGTGATGCCACCAGCAGCTATTTTTAGGAAGGAGGATGGGATGTTGTTAGGGGCATTGGAGCATGCTATTAGATTAGAGAGTAGTTTCTTTATGTGGGTGGTTGAGATGGGTTTGAACTCATATGCAGGAGGAGAAATAGTAGGGGGTGAGAATGGTTGGATAGGTTGAGGGGGGGTGGGTTATTGTTTGGGAAGGTCTTGGTCAGTTCTGCTATAGAGTTTGAGAAGAAGGAGTTGACTAGAGAGGCTATTTCAGGTTCAGATTTGCAGTTGTCAGAGCAGGGGTTGCTTTTGGTACCTGGGTTGAGAAGGGAATTAATTGAACTCCAGAACTGTTTGGGGTTGTTAGAATGGTTAAACTGAAGTTTGATATAGTAAGACTTTTTATCTCTAATGACTTGATTTTTAGTAAAGTTTCAGGCGGTTTGTTATTGAGATGGGCTTTCCAGGTTTTATCTCTTTGTAGCATAAGTTTTTTGGTGTCTTTAGTTAGCCAAGGGGTGGTCTTTGTTTTTACTATTTTTGTTCTTATTGGAACTAGGCAGTTTAGGACATTTATGAAGGTTGAGTGGAAAAATTCTACGGCTTTGTCAAGTGGAAGTGTTTTTAGGGGGTTCCAGTTAATTTGCTTTAGGGAGTCTGAGAAAGTAATGGGGTTAAAGTTTGAGAGATTGTGTTTGAATAGAGTGGTGTTGGTGAGGAGAGGAAAGGTTAGCTCTATGGGTGAAGGCTGGGAAGTGGTCTCCTAGGTGGGTCAGGTATTATGCCAGATTTTATGACTTTATTAGGATGGGATACAAGGATCCAGTCTAGTATGTTCCCACGGGGGTTGTTTTGTTAGGTCTGGTGATGGAGTTAGTTAATTGGGAGTAAATACATAGATTGATGGATATGGTGGGATTAGGGTTATTGATTTTGTTCCAATTGATATTTACATCACCAAGTATATAGGTTTCTGGCTTAATATTGGTGGATATCCAGAGGAGGATTTCCTCTAGAGTAGCAATATTATTACCGGGGGGATATAGAGAGATATAATGCAAATGGTTTTGTGGTTATTTCTTTTTTGAAGGCCAATTACTAGTTCTGCATTGTAGAATGGAGTGATAGGATTGGGAATAGGGGGTTATGAATAGTTTAGTGTAGATTAAGGCTACACCACCACATTTTCTGTTTATGCCGTTGTTTCTCAGAGATTGAAATCCAGAGGGGAGGGGGGGATTTGGAGTCACTAATATGTGGTTTTAGCCAGGTTTCAGAGATGGCTACAATGTCGGGTAGGTTGTGGTTTAGCCAAGCATGGAAGTGGGCTACTTTGTTTTTTAAACTCTGGACAATGATGGTAAGGAATTTGAGGGTGGTTGAATTATTATTGACAGGGGGAGTGTGACTAGGGCAGTATTTGGTCCTGGGTTTGGGTGTATGTCCCCAGCTAAGTAGATGTAGTTGAGGAAGGAAAGTAGTGTTTTTGATTTGGAATTAGTTAGATGTGGACAGTAGGGTATTGATTTAGGCTTCCAGTATGTGATTGAGGGTGTGAACATTTTTATTCTGAAGTAATGGAGTGGATTGGGTTCAACTAGAGAGGCAGATATGTTGTGGAAGTGTGTTTTTGAAGCAAGTGGAAGGAGGTGGTGAGATAAGGGATATAGGATAGGGAGGAGGGGTGTAGTAGGGTATAGGTGTAGGAGGGGGCTTGGTATAAAGGGAGTAGTAGTAGAATGCAGATAGATGGAGTAAGAATGGCAGTGGGTAAAAGAGAAGGCATGGTAGAGGATAGAAGTATAGATGCAGTAGAGAAGGGATCAAGAAGGGAGGGAGTAGATTTGATTGGCAGGAGGAGGTAGGCTGGGGAGGGGTCTGAGTGTAAAAGGATTGGTTGATAGAGAGGGGGGAGGGCTTTGTATTGGAAATAAATGTAGGAGTGGTGGTGGTGGGTGGGAATTGGGGGTAGGGTAGGGGAGTAGAGTGAGCTCGGGAAGTGAACGAAGCGGGAAGAGCTGGAGAGAAGGTGGCTGACAGAAACCAATCAGTCAGCTTTAGGAGAAATGTGTGATTTTACCAGAAGGACAGAAACATCAGAGGTAAGTCTATACTGAGGAAAATGAGGGGAGAAAGGTAGTACAGCAGGCTAGTGGGGTGTAAAAGTAGGGAGAGTGGGGTAGCTTGGGAGAGAGCAGAATAGAAAAGTAGTCTATAAAATAAGTGGGTGGGCAGAAATATATATCAGGTGGCTTAGAGGATAAGAGGGATTAAGGTGCAAGAGAAATAGAAACCACAGTAGGCTGCTTGGCTAACACGGGGCAAAGTACAGGCACCACAGTAGTGAGGCACAGGTAGTAGAATTAAGTTTACAAATGACAATCTATCTGAGCCTCTGCTTAATCTCTCTAACCTATTTAATCTTAATGTATCCACTGGTTATATTCCTGAAGCCTGGAAGACAGCCATTGTATTGCTATTACACAGGTGTGGCCCAATCACAGACCCTTGTAGTTGTAGACCCATTAGTCTCACTAGCCTCATATGTAAAATTATGGAATGTATTATTGCAAACCTTATTAATTTGTACATTGAAACACGTTAATCGTGGACCATTATAAGTTTTGACTTGTTCAAATGCAGCCTTAAACACAAATGATAAACAAGTCAAAATTCAGAATAAGCTGTAACCCAATGAACCAACAGGAACTGGTAAATGTTAATAAAGATGCACTTTATTCACAAATTAACAACGTTAAACCCTTTCATCACCAAGACTTCATCAGAACTACCTTCCACATTACCAATTTCACTTTTATCGAATATTTAAAACATCAAGTATCTTCTAATAATCCAATTAAGATTAATTAAAATCATTAGTTGAGTCACCTCTTAAAGAACACTATCATAATTTTCCACTTAAAAATAATCAAATAATAATATAAATGAAGAATATACAAATATATTCATAATACATCCTACTTTACATATTGATAAAATTACACCTCTAATTGTCGCAACTGTAATACAGATGAAATACAACAACTCTCTTTTGTAAAGTGTGATGACTTCTCTATTAAACTCACACTGGGCAATGATACATTTGTTTGCCTGTTTTTTCTGCCCATGTAAAGTGCACTGAAATGTGAATGCTTTCTTCGAATTATGTTTCAGAGATAAAGAAAGGAGGGCGGGAAGATATGGAAATAGGAAATGAAATGGGAATGAGTTATATGATGTGCTATGGCACATTAAGAAAATAATACCAGCTCTTATCTGGCAGATTCTTTTTGATGTAATATGCCAGTGTAATTTCTGTTTAGTAAAATGAATCAAGCAGACATGAGAAAGTACTCATTTTCAGTGGAACTGTGAAACTTATTTTTTCAACACTTAAGTAAATGCCAGCAGTAGTGCAGCAGTCTTTTGTATTCTGTACTAATTCTGAGAATGCATAATTTTGAAGAATTCCCCTTACATTCAGATGTTGCAGTGCTGCAGTTAGTATATATGTAAACATTAAAGCTTTGAAGACACAGTCCCTCACACTGGACATACAGGAGAGTGAGCAAAGATTTTTACATTGTTACAGTGAGCTTCAGTTTTTGACATTTTAACGAAAAGTTTGTCTTAACTGTTTCTACTTTTAAGTGCCAAACATTTGTTTGGTGATGTTTAGTCATGTAGCCATGTGAGTAATTAAATGTGAATCCAATGTAGCTTATTTAAACTTTATATGTTGTGTCCTTCGGTTTTTCCCAGTTAGGGGTCGCCACAGCGGAACTCCGGTCTGCTAATGATTGGCAGTTGAATTTTTACGTGCCGAGTTGCCAGCCCTGACGCACAACCTTCAACGAAGGTACATCCATTCACGCATGTCTCCACACAGAAGATGCTCTGGCTGAGAGTCGAACCGGACAGTGTCTTACTGTGAGGCGATAACGCTACCTCAGCACCACCACGTGGGTTTTAGCTTATTTAAACTTTATATAATGTATATAATGACCATATCCAATTTCTTCTAGGGAATGGGGACTAAAAATCACCTACATTAGCTGATTCTGAAAATGGGAATTTCATTTGTTATCCCTTTCTTGATCTGATTTTTTCTTGTAATGGTAATTTTATAACAGAAAATCTTATTTCATCTCCTTGTGAACCATCCAACTGCGTGTGATCTCAAATGTATATCACAGATTTTTTCTCATAACCATTATATCTCTAAACATAATTCAAAGCTGCAAATCTTGCCATCACAACATCCTTTCCTTTCTTTTCACAAATAAGTTATCTCTGAGTTAAGTCCTCGTTTCACTCTTAACATAATATTAGTTCATAATATTAATCACTCTCTTCATCTTCTACATTTACATCAGAATTCTGACAGTAAGGTAGATCATATTCTGAATATGTTAAATATTGCTAGACAGTTGAAATTCTACCCCAAACAGGAGAGCTCTGTATTAATATATACTGAGCTTTTTATTTGATTTGCAAAAGCACAATACAGTATTAACGTATACAAGCAAGGTATCACATACTGGATTAAAAAATAATGGTCTTTTACCACAGGCTAAATATGCTGTTGATGGACATGGTTATTGCCAAGTCTAAATGATCTTTGTCCTTGGCCTTTCCAAGAAACACATCCATAGAAGAAATCTCTGCTGCATCTTCCTGATGTTTGGTACATACTTTTACAAAATATTGCAGACTTGTTAATCTTTCCATGAGCAAAGTCAGTTTCTTGGTAGTATAAGAGTCTTTTCTGACCATTATGTGTTATGGTGAGCGCTTCACATATTTTTTGTTTTTTTAAGAGGTAGCAGACTTAATTTGTATTATAACTGCCTGCATTGCAGACTGGCCCCATGAACTGCAAGCCCCTTAATGAATCTCCTTCTGGTTACCAGTATTATGCTGACACTTTGGCTCATATCTGGCATGCTGTTTGGAATATTTAGGTTTTTGACATAATTCTGGAAGGTGTTCACAACAAACATTTACCCTTTATACTGTAGGCAATTTTGCACGATGTCTTAAAGAAAAAATAAATTAAGAATTTACGTCACCCTATCACCATATGTCACCTGCTGTAATGTCAGCTAGCTCTCAGATAGAATGCAGGACAAAACAATAGAGGAAGTTCCATCCACAAAGAGACAAGCCACCAATGGAAATGCCCAGTGTTCTGTGCTGTGATGTCTGCTGTTTGGCATCTACTTTTCTGAAGTAAAAAACAATATTAAAGGGCACTGACTGACTAAGTTTGTAGATGACTGCAAGCTAGGAGCAGTCATTGAATCCCCAGATGACTTAGCCAGCCAGAAGGTTTGCCCCCACTAAATAACTGGTGCCAAAATCATGGACTGAAATTTGAAACTAAATGCCAAAAATGCATTATTGTAGCCTTTGGGATGTCATCTACCCCAGGAGACTATCACATTGAAAATACACCTCTGAGGATTGACCCAGTTATTCAGGATATGGAAACTTATTTAGATATTGAATTACCTTTGACCAACATGAACCCATTGTCATAACAAAGTCCTTCTGTATTTAGCATAGATTGTAAACAAAGGGATAGTGTATAGATCTAGGAATATAATAGTCCCCCTTTACTCAGCCCTCATTAGGCCAGCCATTGAGTATAATGCCCCCTTTGGCATGTATCTGTCCAGACATATGTGTTTACTGGAACACCCTCAGAGATACCTTACTGAAAGGATACAAGGCCCAAGCATGTCTAACATGGACAGCTTCAATGCCCTGTGACTATATTCAGATTCCTACAGACTGCTAAAAGGTGACCTGTATCTGGCATACAAAGCATCCTTGACCCAGTGCTGATGGATATATGACACATCATTAAGCCAGATGTCATCATATATACTTGGTCTAGGGATCTAAACAACTTCTGAAACATCAACAGAATGGTTTGGAAGGGACAGTTATATCTCGCAGAGGATACCATTGCTCTGGAACAGACTACCTTCACACAAAACAAAGCTCATCCCTGTCCATATCCAAGTTCAGCTTGTAACTGTGGATGGGAAAATTTACTCCAGGGCTGCCCCCTGTACTACTACTAATGGACAGAGGCAGCTTCTAAATTTTCTATGGTATGATCCCAGTTATTATCACTGGGTGTAATATATAAATCCAGATGTTAAGTTGTCAATCTCGCCTTCATTCTTGCTTGATGGGTTCGGAGCCGATCCTCGGCTCCGACTCGGCACTTGCTAAGCTCGAGAGTCACTTTTACCAGCTCGAGGCAGCCCCATATCCCATGATGCAAGGCGGTAAGTACCCAGATCTCGTTTGCTGCTTCGCTGATGAGGTCCTCCTTTTACCAGCTCCTGGTAAGTGAATTGTTACTTTACTATTTTAGCCCCTTTTTACAAAAAACCTTAAAATTATTAGTTTTAACTTAGTTTTAATCCCTTTCTGACAGAAAATTTCCCTGTCTCCTCACAACTTTTAGTCAGACTTTCACCCATCCCATCCCCCCCCCCTGTTAGGGTGTGTGTGTGTGTCTGTTATTGATACCTTTTGGTATATTTAATTTAATTTCTTGGACTGGTGTTGTGTGTGTGTGTTTTATCACCATGTCTAAAGAAAGGATCTCAGGCTTTAAGAAGTGTGACTCGTGCTGTCAGAAGATGTCTCTGACAGACGGTCACACTTCTTGCCTGTACTGCCTGGGGCCTCTTCACCTGCAGGACTCCTGTGCTATATGTCATTCTTTTAGCCAGAGAGTCCTGCAGGAAAGAAGAAATAAATTGATTTTGAGGGGCCTTCTTAAGCCGGAGGGCTCTCCGGCTAAGTCGGCCCCATCTAAGACTTCTAAGTCTTCCAAGGCTCAGGCTTCTGTGTCCAAGCCTGTGGCCTCAGCTCCGACTCATTCAGAGTCGAGATCGGCTCCGGCTGGAGCCGATTCTGGGTTACCTAAACCTTCGGCACCGATGGCTATCGGTGCCGACTCTGGTTCGACCACTTCGGTGTCGACTCCGATCGGTTCCGACCACCATGTGGCCCAGGCATCGGTGTCGGCTCCGATCGGCTCCGACACCCTTACATTTATGGCCGTATCGGCTCCGGCTGGAGCCGATGCATCGAAGCTACCTGTCGGTGCCGATAAGTTGTCAGCTCCGACAGTTTCAGTGGTTTCATCGGCTCCGATGGTTCCTTCGAGGAAGAGGTCTAGGTCCCCTTCCTTGGAGCCGATACTTTCGGCTCCGGCTTCGACTCTTCTCTCGGAACGGAGCCATCGGAGCCGATCTTCAAGGTCATCCAGGCTTTCTGACCATGATTTGGAGAGAGTGGTCAGTAGATTACTAAAGTCACAGGCACTGGCCCAAATGCTACATAGTCCGTCTCAGCAGACGACTATTAGTCCACACCCCATTGCAGTTCCTCCTTACGACTCTACCTCAGAGTTTGGAGTCGGAGTCTTCGGGAATGGTTTCTGCTATGGCTGAGGGACAGATACCCCCTTCTGCTCCTTCAGCCTCTACTCTTATCTCCTCTTCGAGACCTTCCTTAGAGGGATTCGGTGGCCGGGCTTCCCTGGTCTCCTTCGAGGGGGTGAGTGGCATCGGACCCTTGTCCAAGCCCGCTCTTCCCCTTGGAGCCTTGGCCTTGGTGAGCTTGGCTCCGACATCTGCCTCAGAGCCCTCCTTTTCGGTGGGTCCTGGAGTTCCTAGTTCTTCGGAGCGGGTTCTCTCGAACCTTCCTGGGAGGGGGGCCTTCGAGGTGATGAAGAGTGTGCTGGCCACTGGTCTCAGCCAGCAGTCTGTTCCCTTAGCTCCTCCCTCTATGGTGCCTGTTGACATCTCTGCCACTTCTCTTGCTCCAGGACCCAGAGATCCTCCGCCTCAGGTTTCCCCACTGGGAATATCCCCCTCTTCCGAGGATTCTCCTGATTTGTCGGGGGATCCTCCGCGGAAGAGGACATGTAAGAGGAAACACGTAGACTCCCCGGAGTCTATCACTTCAGATACTGACTTAGATGAGTCAGAGGGATCCCCAAGATCCCCCTCTGAGGATGTCTCCTTCTCAGATATTCTAGAACTCCTTAGACAGAGGGGAAACTGGCCCACCAATAATCCCTCTGAGGATGAGTTAGTATACCTGGAGGCGTTTGGATCTCGGCCCTCCACCTCCTGGGTGTCTCCGCCTTTCAACCCCCTTATGCAGGTTATTGCTCGAAAGGCGTGGGCTGCTCCTGACTCTGTAGAGCCTGTCCCTAGGAGGCCTTCTAAATTTATTACTGCCCCGTCGGACAAGCAATTCCTTACAAAAGGTGTCCCCGCTGATGCCATGGTGGTGGCGGCTGCCACCAAGAAGGAACTTGCAGATCCTTCCGTACCTGCCCATCCTCCTAATAAGGACTCTAGGACCATGGATAGATATGGTAAGCGGATGTTTTCTTCAGCGACCTTTGCTATGCGTTCGCTGAACTACCTTTGTCACTTCACCAGACTCCAAAGGGATATCCTTAAGGAGCTAGGTGAAGTTGTGCAGGATCCTACAGCTGCGGGGCTCAGGAAAAATTGCTTCGCAGCTAGGAACCCTTAACTCCATTGCAAACTCCTCCATGCGGCTGATATCATATGCTGCTGATGGAGCGAGTAGGGCCGCAGGTACAGGTGTGGCTCTTAGACGCCAAGCCTGGATGCGGCTATGTAATTTTGCAGATCCCTTTAAGGCGTCCTTCACAAACTCTCCCTTTGATGGGTCAGCTTTGTTTGGCCCTCAAGTGAAGGAAACGTTGACCAGGTGTGAGCAGGACGGCAAAACTCTTTCTGCCGTAGGAGTCCGTTTTTCCACCCCTTTTAGACCTTATCCCAAAGGACAGAAGGGTGGCAAAATGTGGTTCCGCAAATCCCAAGGAGTCACGCCGGATTCACGTGGTCAGTTTACCCCTAGAGGCAGAGGGGGTAACAACAACAGACGCCGCTCAAGGCAGAGGGGGTCCACAAAACCAGGGAAACAGAGAGTCTCTCTCTGACCAGCCCTTTCAGCATCCCTGAGATGTTGCCCGGCTGTCCCTCCTTGGAGGCAGTCGGGGGAAGACTATCGCTGTACCCAGAAGCCTGGCGTTCTCTCACTCAAGACAGATGGGTACAGTCGATCATATCCAAGGGTTACAAAATTCCTTTCGAGGAAAGTCCTTTCTATCCCTCAAATTCCCTTCCACATGTACCACCCGGTCTAAGGGAAATTGCAGAGTTAGAAGTCTCAAAACTACTGCAAAAAAGAGCCATTCAGCCAGTTACAACAGACCATTCAGAGCCCGGAATCTACTCAAGGTTCTTTTTGGTCCCCAAAAAGACGGGAGACTGGAGACCAATATTGGATCTCAGCAGACTCAACAAGTCTGTGAGGAAGACAAGATTCCGAATGGTCACTCTTCAGTCGATTCTGCCCTTCTTGCAGAAGGACAACTGGATGTGCTCAATAGATCTTCAGGATGCGTACTATCACATAAAAATTCACAGATGCTCCAGGAGATTTCTCCGCTTTCGGCTGGGGTCCAGTCATTTCCAGTTCAGAGCCCTGCCCTTTGGTCTCACCACAGTCCCCAGAGTGTTCATCAAATGCATGGCAGTGGTCACGGCTCACCTGAGACGTCAAGGATTCCAGGTGTTTCCGTATCTCGACGACTGGCTCCTGTCAGCCACCACCAGGCATCAGCTTGTTCAAGCCAGGGATTACACAATAAATCTTTGTTCTCATTTGGGCATCTCGATCAACTTCGAAAAGTCATCCTTATTGCCCTGCCAGTCTATTACTTTCATAGGCGCAAACTTAAACACTGTTCGGATGTCAGCTACCCTTACAGACGAAAGAGTTTCAGACATTCAAAGTCATGTCAGGATCATTCTAGCCAACAAGAAAGTACAGGCCAGAATGGTTCTAAAGGTATTAGGTCTCATGGCTGCGGCCATTACTCTTCTTCCCCTGGCTCGCTTCTACATGTGCCTTCTTCAGTGGATGTTGTTCACTCAGTGGTCTTACCAACAACTTCCAGTGCGTCACCAAATTCTGGTGACACAAATTTGCAAAAATCATCTTGCTTGGTGGATCACTTCTCCCCAGATTCACCAAGGCAGACACTTTGTACCCCCATCCCTGGTAGCCACTGTCACCACGGATGCCTCCCTGATCGGGGGGGGGGGGGGCATTATCAGGGCAGAATGGTTCATGGGATGTGGCAACCGTTCGAGTACCACCTGCACATAAATGTCCTAGAGATGAGAGCGGTGCTTTTAACGTTGCAAGCCCTCAACGACTTTCTTCCTGTAGGGACAATTGCAGTCCACACAGACAACATGTCTGTAGTTTGGTATATCAACAAACAGGGCGGAACCAAGTCCTACCCCTTGTGTCGAGAAGCGCTCAGACTTTGGCAATGGGCGATCTCCTCTCATCGGTTTCTGGTAGCAACGCACATCCCTGGGAAAACCAACATTTTAGCGGACAGATTGAGCAGAGCTATTCTCATGCCTCACGAGTGGTCTCTCAAGCAATCTATAGTGGAGGAGATTTTTCTGGAATGGGGTCGCCCATGTTGCGATCTTTTTGCTACTCCCCAAAACAGCAAATGCCCAGACTACTTCTCTCTCTTCCCTCTGTCAGGCCATCCCCCCAGAGACGCTCTGACCCAGGATTGGCCCCAGGGACTTCTTTATGCCTTTCCTCCTTTTCCTCTGATCCCTCAAGTTATCCAGAAAGCTACCGTTTTGAGAGCCAAAATGATCCTCATTGCTCCTTATTGGCCTCGACAAATTTGGTTTCCGTTCTTACATCGTCACCTTTTGGTGCAGCCGTGGCATCTGGACCCAGTGCCAGATCTTCTGATTCACCAATCCGGTCAGCTGCACCGGTCTATCCCTTCTCTCAACCTCACAGCATGGTTGCTCCACTTCCTTCCTTAGCCAGGCTTCCTTTGATCTCTAACCCTGTTAGAGACATCATAGTAGCTTATTTAAAATCCTCTACCAGGAGGATTTATACAAGCAAATGGAAACGTTTCTCTTATTGGGCTAAAGCCAAGAATATTGATCCCTTCACTGCCCCAGTTCAGGCAGTTTTAGACTTCTTAGCAGAGATTTTTCATGCAGGCTCCTCTTCTTCCACAGTTAGAGTTCAATTGGCTGCTATCACGAACTTTCATGTCGGAATCGCAGATCACAATATTATGTCCCATAGGCTTTGTAGAGCCTTCTTGAAAGGAATTTTCCTGCTAAAGCCTCCAATCAGGAATCCTCCTCCTCAATGGGATCTAAATTTAGTGCTGACATCCTTGATTCTTCCCCCCTTCGAGCCAGCTGTTTCTTGCTCCCTAAAATTTATTTCTTGGAAAACATTATTCCTAGTAGCTATTACATCGGCCAGGAGGGTGTCTGAACTTCATGCTCTATCGGTTCGACCCCCCTATTTGGTCTTTCACAAAGACAGAGTATCATTGAGAACTAATCCGACCTTTTGCCTAAGGTCGCCTCAAAGACTAATTTGAATCAATCCATTGATCTCCTGTATTTTTCCAAACTATTCAAACAGATCGGAACAAAAACTACATTATCTTGATGTCCACCGCCAACTCAGATATTATTTGGACAGAACTAAACAATTTAGGAACTCCGATCAACTCTTTGTTTCCTATGCGGATAACAAGAAAGGCCTTCCTGTCTCTAAAGTGACCTTATCTAGATGGCTTTCTTCTGTCATCTCTGAAATTTATCTGCTCAGGGGAAAACAGCTGTGCTCAAAACCTAAAGCACATTCAACTAGGAGCTTAGCTACTTCTACAGCCTTTCAAGCTAGACTTCCTTTAGACACTATTTGTGCAGCGGCCACTTGGGTCACTCCTCATACTTTTGTTTCCCATTACAAATTGGACTTGGCCTCCAGGGACAGAGCCAGTTTTGGCTCTACAGTCCTCAAGAGTCTGTTCCATTGAGCCACCCAGGATAGAGGTGCTAGGGACGCGGTCCCATCAAGCAAGAATGAAGGCGAGATTGACAACTTAACATTAAGAAGTTATGTACCTACCATAACGTTCCATGTTAGTTGTCTTCTCTCGCCTTCTTTCTTGCGACCCTCCCTCCTTCCCCCAGGCCTGGACAGACCTTTCTACAAGGAATTATTATGCTGAAGACCATTCAGAGCTGGTCCTTCTTCCATCCTGTAGGCTTTCTTTCTTCCTTTGGGAAGTGTTTATGCTTGGTGCTATTGCCCTTTGTCATCAAACGAGATCTGGGTACTTACCGCCTTGCATCATGGGATATGGGGCTGCCTCGAGCTGGTAAAAGTGACTCTCGAGCTTAGCAAGTGCTGAGTCGGAGCCGAGGATCGGCTCCGAACCCATCAAGCAAGAAAGAAGGCGAGAGAAGACAACTAACATGGAACGTTATGGTAGGTACATAACTTCTTATTTCCATATATTTTGGTGTCTTTTTGCTACCTCTGGCTTTGGACTGCTGAGAAGTTTCTCTTGGGAAGTTTGTTGCTGCATTTGGATAATAATATATAATTATCGACCATGGCAAGTGAAAGGCCAGTCTCCAATCAAATGGGATTGGTTAATTTGAGAATAAAAAGAGAACTTGGCTAGGCTTAAAATGGCCTGCAATGAGTGTCAGTGCATCAGTACTCTTAAAAACAGTAGGTATTAAGAAACTGTACGTGCCTTATTTCACTGGTGTTGTGAGGTAATCATATTGCAATACCATGTGGTTCCTTTACTGTTTGCTGTCCCCAACATTCCTCATCGTATTTATTTAGTTATGTATTTATTTATTTATTTATGAGCATTAAGAGCATAAGTGTATATTTTTAGTATGGAATCTATGTTTACAAACTCAAGAGTTCATGATTTTTGGCATTCCTGCCATTTTAGCAGACAGTTCAAGTAAGAAAGCAGAAAGATGTGGGTACCCTGGTTTAATTTCTCTAAGCCGTTTGTGTTTCTAATACCATGACAGGAATTGACCCCATTCCTAATTCAAAGTATGATTAAAGTTTGTGAAATTAGTATTGTTTCAATCTTTGATGTTAGTTAAAAGTGCTCTTCGCAGCACTTGCAACATGCCTAAAATTGACTCCTCCTTAGATTAGTACTAGGTCCTCTCTGGACCATTTTAAGACTAGCCAATTACCACATGTGACAATCAAACCCTGCATCTTGTGCCTGTAAGTTAAACACCTTAACCATTATGCCAACCTCCCATCTTCTGTAATTCGTATGGAGTTAATGCATGAGTAGCATATCAAAACAAGACTGTAACTTCTTTTTTATGAGACCTATAGCTAATAGTACTATTAGAATTGCCTAAGAATCCTTCTTCCACATTGACCTTGTTTCTGACTGCAAATCCAAGTATTTTATGACTTTGTGTCTGTCTATACATAAAACACTGTAATCACTGGGTGTAACAATTTGAATGATCAGTGCTACTTTTCTCACATCTATTTTTTGAACTGTTGGTAATTGGTGGTTGCATATGTTATAAATTTCGTCATTCTCTATAATGCTGTGTGGCTTTTGTTTCCAATGCTTCTTTGCTACTTCAGTATTTCATTGTTTCCACAATCCCCAATGCAACAAGCCTTGCTACATTCTTATGCCTTTCAGTATACAGGCGCTCTGTCATAAATGTATCACACCCAGAACAAGATGTGTGAATTTTTCCAGTTCTGTTTTTCAGAACCTGCATTTGTCTGTTTCTTCCACTTGCTCAATGGACTTTGTAAATCAACATGTACATAGTCTGCTATCCTGGGCCGCCAATATTAACGTTTCATCTTTTGGTTTAAATTAATCTCTCTTTAACCATTCCTACATCAGATCCGGATCAACATGAGGATGTTCCAAGAGTTTTCTCTACATGCAACTATAATTAATGCCTTTTCTACATTTCTTGCCTTCTCATCTGATCCTTCTCCATATATTCTTTCTTTTTTTTTTTTACTTTTAGTTGCTGCCTGCTTTTTATCTACTTGATTTGGTTTCCGTACTTGACACCAATATGCTTCTGCTAAACTAAGCAAGGAAGTCATCTTAGACTTGTTCTCTTTGTTTCAAAACTTTCACTATGTTTGGATCCGTTGAGGTCAGCAGATATGTATGCAGTCTTACAACTGCAGATCTGTACATGTAATCAATTTTGAGGAGGCCCATACCTCCTTCAGAACAGGGAATATATAATCTTGGTGTACACTGATTTTTATACATGAAGAATTCTTCTTGCTTTCCTGGTCCAAGTGATCCAATACCTTTGAGGCCAATCACTCATGACAAAACTGTAAGTATTTCTGTTTGGCAAGTTAATGCAAAATTTGATTGGTTAGCCACTTATTACGAGATTTGTCTTGAAGAAATTTAAACAGTGATTGGTGTTTTAAATTTTAATTCTGTGGAAGTAATTGTTACATATGGATTAAAGCGCTTAATTTTGGTTGGAATAAACGTGTTATTTTATTTCAGCTCAGGTGCCTTTGTCATTTTCCTTGCCTCTGTCATGTATCTGGTATTCCTAGTGTATTTCTCCAAAATGTGTCTATTTCTTATTTTTTGGTGGTATTTCTATTTCTTTTGCTTTGTTTCCCAGTTCTCCATAAAACTTTTTTGGGTCACCAATGAATTGCTTATTTTGTACTTTTCCTTTATATTTATTTGCATATCTTCTACGTTTTTCTGCCTGTGCTGATATCTTATTTCCAGTAGTGTACGATAGACTCTGGTCAGCTCTAATACTGCACGTTACTTTTATCACGTCTACCTTTCTAAGTGTTTTTGTTGATCTGTTCCTTCTTGTATACTCTTCTAATAGTAGCACTTCTTGTTTTAATGGCTTAATAGTTGTCTCTGTTCAGTACTTCCTTGATGGCACTCGATTTCTTCCCTTTCTTTCCCTTATTGCCTTGTACTTTTGTGGTAAGACTTTATCTGCTAATTTAGCTGCATATTAATATATCATGTTTACTTCTGTTATGTCACATGAATTTCTATTAATAGTCTTGATTACTGTGTTCATTTGTTTTATCAGACTTCTAACATTTTGGGTCTTAATTACTTTCTGTAATCTATTCCTTCCATCAATTTTAATATGTATATCCAGCTCTATTAAAACAAACAACTATTCCCTTAGATCATTTTCTTGTAAATGGAGGGCACATTCTTTGTTCTCTGTTTCCTCCTGGCATTCTACAGGAAGTTCCAGAACATCTTCCATGGCATATTTTCTCCAGCTACATCCTGCATCATCCATTCCTCTTTCATATGGGAACTCACTGGCCTATCGCTCCACAACATTGACTGTGTCATAGTTGCCACCATTTCTTGTTCCTTCCCTTGCTGTGCAACTCCAGCTGAACTTTTGTACTGGTTTCCTACTGAAGCCTCCTGAGTATCTTCATGTGGCAACTGATAGATGCTTCCCATTCCACCTGCTTTTCCTTAATTTGAGGACTCACTGTTCTGTGATGATACCATAGTTGGATTTTCTACACTAAATCTTTCACTTCACAGGTAATGTTAACTTCAGTTTCTATTTCTTTAACTTCTCCATTGCTCATCCTCATTTCTACTTTCCCCTTTGTTTTCTTTTTTTCCCTAAAATTGTCCATATCTGGATGCTTTTGCCTGCATTTATCTTCAGATATCTTTGGTGATTCTTTTTTTTTTTTGTAGTGATTAGTTTTGCTTTCTCCTTTGCATACATATTAAATCTCTTTTTCTTTCCCATGCCCATATTTCATCTTCAGATGTCTTCTGCTTCCCCTTTTTCACCTTATTTTGGGGACCCATTGTTCCATCATGCTGTGACATGACCTGTGTTAGACTTTCTATACTAAATCCTTCACTTTATAGGCATTCCATAACATCATCTTCTATTTGTTTAACTTCTGCTTCACTGATCGTCTGTTCTACATTCCCCATTATGATCTTATTTTTTGTATTGTGAAACTTTCCATATCTGGGTGCCTTTTCCTGTACTTCTCTTCAAATATCTTTGGAGCTGTGTTTTTTGTATGGATTAGTTTGGCTTTCTCCTTTGCCGTAAGTATTATACCATACATCTCCATCTTTCTTTCCTATGTCCATGTTTCTTTTTTATACCTTTCAAAAATCTCTGTTTTGTTGTTTACATTTTCACACTTCCTCAATTGCTTTTTTTTCCAAATGGCCCAAGGTTTCTTGGTCTATTTAATGTTTTTTTCGTGAATCCGTTGTAATGGACACAAATTTGCATTTTAAGCTTTTGACAGTTTTTCTTATGCAAGTATTTTTGTCATCTAATTTCTCCCTTAATCTTTTTGAATAGCTTATATCTGGAAATGTTGGGCTTCTTGCATAATGGTAACAATACATAATTTCTTTCTTATCCTCAGTAGTCCATTTTATTGTCTTTATGGCTCTTTTTTGGCCTGTCAGTTTTTGTGGACTTCTATTTCCTTCTACAGCAAGGGGCCATCTTCCTTGATCCTGGCCTAACACCAATGTGGGAATGTTTCAGTGTCTTGTGAATTCTACACTGCCATTTTTTTTCAAGCCCTGGCTCAAGTGTGCCTACTAGGATTGGGTACTTTTTTATCCTTGAACTTGTGCACCCAGATGTCTTTTTATTTTTAACCTATTTCTGTCCGTAATATATGCAATGTAAAACGCAGTCTATGTATCGGTGTTGTCTTGGTGAGATTTTGTTAAATCAGGGTCCAACTTGTGAAGGTACTCACCAAGACTCAAGGATGAATTAAATTCCAGCAATACTACTCTCCTTTGCTTGCTGATTTTATCATCTCTCCATCTGTACCCATGTGTAAATGTTTAGATGTGTCTTGAATCCATCAGCTGAAGAACGTTCTTTCAAAGACTTTGTCAAAATGCTCCAAGGAGGCACACTGTCTACAAAACACTTTGTCCTACTGGTAGTATTGCTTTTTCTGTTTGTTAGCCTTAGACAACTACTCTTTAAAATGTTTCATCCAATAAATGGTAAGTTTGAAACAGATGGAGAAGTTTTCATTTTTTAAAAGCCTTATATGTGGTTCAGAAGTTACCCCAACCCTTCTGTGGAGCTCAGGAATTTGTTTTAAACATTTCAGTTTGTTCATACTGCATACCCTACATTTCTAGTATGTTTTTATGCATTTTACTTGTACTTGTCCCAGCTTGTTTGTTTGTTTTCTGTGATATAGACACCATAAAACCTCATTCTAGTCCAGAGAAGGTATACAGTTATCAAGTATACCATGACTGCACCCATGCCTTCCAGTATGCAGCTTATGCTGTGTACAGGACCTACCTTTTAAATTTGAAGTAGAGTCAAGAAACATACCTAAGGACTAATGTTCTCTGACCACAGGTGGCCGCCGGTGGTACACAACTAGTCACTGGCTGTTCTTGATCTTTCCTCTTTAAACCAGGCAGCATTTTACTTTTAAGCAAAGCTATCATTACAAATTTTATGTTGTTAAAAATAAGTTTTTTATGCTGTCCATTTATCTGTATTCATTTGAGGATGTCTGAAGTCTTTTAACATCTTCTTTGCCCATCGTTAAAGTTCCAGACTTCATATTGCAGTTTTATCTGGCAAACCATAGTTCTGTTCAGTGATCTGATGTCACTAATGTACAGATTAAACATGTAGGTGTCAAGCATCTTTTCCTGTCATAATTTGCCATATTTTTCCAGGTAATGAACTCCAAACCCACTTCAAACACTTGTCAGTTTGTAGCTGAAACAGCTTGTTCCTTAAGATCTTATGTCTAGCTGTATCAGATATCAGGGACATGTCTAAAAGAACTATTGTGACCTAAATGAATGCTGCATCCATAGCAATTGATGTATTGTCACCAAAACACCTTGCATCTGTAACTAAACCTGCCAAAGTACTCTTTGATGGCTTCTCTCATTTTTTTTTGTGTCCCCAAGAATTTATGGTTTTTGGGAGAGAAATGGACCCATTCTATATTCCTAACGGTGTTCTGCTTAGCACTTGCAATTCAACCAGAATTGCTTCTGTATGTAACTCATATGGAGTCGCCTGTACTGGTAGCATATTTAAGTGTGCCTGTGAATTTGTTTTAATGATTTCAGTTGCTTCCCCTACTAGTACAATTTTCTGAGTGTCCTTGTTCCACATTGCTGTAGTTTCTACCTGCTTGTCCTGATATTTTATGTTAGCAGTTAGTATTCAGGTGTAACTAGTTCAGCTAATTCACTATGTCTCCTCTTTTTTCTTCAGCTAGTATACATGGTTTTCTTGCATCTGTCTTAATTGTTAGAATTGAATGATCCTGTCTGATTACCACTTCATTTTTGGCAATTTTTTGTGTTTCATGTTCCCAGTGTTTCTCATCTGTTTTATACCTTGCCGACAGTGCTTACTAAAAGTGTGCATCTATAACAAGTCAAATCTGCTTAATCATCTTTACCACTGTAAATTGGGGTTACAGTTACTTTTTCGAATGGTAGGGGAGCACCTCTGACTAAAATGAAAGTTCAAACAAGTAAACAAGATTTCAGGAATACGTTCTTCCAATTTTCTTTTCAATTCTATACTTAATATTGCATCATTTCCACTTGCCTTGTCCAGCTTTACCTTTTCCTATAATGTAGACTAGAACAACTAAATGAAGATGCTAATCTTCTAAAATCCTATGTTCTGTTGCAGTCCATAATTTAACAGCAAATGTTACAGTGCAAATGTCCGATACTCTGTAGGATTCGTAAAGAACCCAACTGAGGTAAGAAGGATGAGCTTTCCAGTTCAGACTCCTTAGCTGTATTGATGAAATTCCTCATTATCAATGAATGTGCACGTCCCTGAATCACCATTAAATACCACAAGTGTAGATCCAACACATACACTGCATGCCCCATACCTCTCCCTATGTTGTCAGAATGTCCCTGATGTCTCCTTTTTCCTGCCGTCATAAAACTTAGATGAATTCAATCAGTCATGAAAGCAAGACATCAGTGTTTCACACTTCATATTCTTCAAATGATCCCTAGCAGGGCAAAAGTTGTTATACTAGCAACTTTATCAGTTCTTAGAAGGCAAATGTAACAGCTGTCCATAATTTTGTCTTACCTTGCAGTATGACATTAAGAGATATGCCTTTCTGTTCCATGCTCTTTCCCTACGCACATCACAAACTGTTGCAGCATGGGGTAATCCTCAGTATATTTCTAAAAAACCCTTGCAGCTCTAATGTCTTGAGTTAGAGTAGTGGATTGGTGGTGAGACTTGGTGCAGAGTGCAGCAAGGTTTCAGCTCTCTTTTTAGTGCCTTTAAGGCACACTACTTAATAGGATCCCTGATGTCTAGCAGTTCCCCTCCTGGGTAGAGTATTCACTGGTGGCTAATATTCCTCCCTGACCATGTAGTTAAAGTATTCTCTGGAGGTAGTGTTTCCTCCTACCCACGTAGGTAAAGCATACAATGATGGCTAGTGTTCCCCAACTTAATGTTGTAGGCTTTCCTCATTAGTCTAGGGGTGTGTAGAAGTATGACAGCCACCCCAACCCATACACACGCATGCACACACACACACACACACACACCCTCCTTACCACCCAGTCATAATCAGACACACACATATCCTTTCACCCATACTTACATGCACACACAAACACACACACACACCTACATAACCTACCTCCTTACTAACCCCCTACTGCTACCTTCCAGGCAGACATTAATTCACACATAACTCACACATGCAGCCCCTCACATACATTCATGCATATACAACCTAACGCTATCTAATCACTAATTTATTTTATTTTATTTAGCATTTGCTTACTGGGATAGTCCAACTGGGTAACCGCACTGGATGAATATGACCTTTTGGCCATGTTCATTGCTGTGAGTGGAGCAGCCATGCTAATCAACGCAGCTGAGGATTCTTTGATTTGCTCAGCTGCATAAATGCCTTACTGCAGGCAGTTCTGATAGCAGATTATATGGACAGTTAGCATATGCCTCTCCCCACTACTGTATCATTTGCATGTAGCACAGCCACAGGACAGCCCACCATGATAGTGCACATCTTTGAGCTGCAGCACCATGATAAGGTTGTCCCTGAATTAGAAATGGTTACTGTATGGTGTACATGAACCTTTTTAAATTCAACCTTTTGTGTTTGTATTAATTCTTCCAATACAATCATTCACCAAAAAGACTGGTCTTTCATGGTCTTCCTTTGATCTGACAGGCATCTTATGGAATGAATTATACCCTATTTGTAAGACTGAAAAAATGCATCTCCATCAAATATTGTTTTTCATTTTCTGTTTTAAATGTTTAAATGAAGCCTTGCACTGAAGTAAATCAGCTAGGTTGTTGATAGCTCTAATGCTTTCTGTTAATCATTCATTTTACTTTCTGGAGATCTTTTTGCTCTATTTTATGTTTGCTGTTGTGGTCTTTGGTGGGACAAATTCTGTTCTTAATATTATTTTTTTACTTTGAAATTGCTCCAACACCCATTTACTGTCGTGTCTGGTAAGATAGATTTCCTGAGACATAATTGTAATAGTCTAACCATTTTGGCAAGTTTGTATTTTTCTGATCCAAAAGATCTCCACAATCCTCCTGTCTGTTTTTCAGTTTATGAAGGTCTTGAAGAATATCAGACCTAGAGCTGAATCTGGTATAACCTTGACATGGAATGCTGCATTTTTCATGTGTGTGACATCTAGCCATAAGCTGTATTTTTATTAAGTCCTCAGCTCTGATACCTGACCTTAGATACTGTAGATCTCTTTGCTGCCTTGTTAGCATTCAGCCCTACCTGGTAGTTTTAATTTGTAAACTTTTTTTTTAACTTAAGCAGAGTTTTGTTCTTTAGAAAAAACTAATGTACAGCAGGCAAGATGTTATAGGTTCATAGGTTCATACTAGGCTATCTGCCCGAGGGCATTTATAAGCCTAGCCCATAGTTTTGTGGCTTACACCACCCCTTTAGTATGGGGAATTATACCCATTATTTTGCTGTGCCTCTGTCGAGCAGTGACACTGAGGTAATCCCTGGGGTATATCTGCGATCTCCCATCCATTGGTCAAGATTTCTCTTGAACAAGGCCAGCGAGGTGCTCTGCCTCACATATACCGGGATTTTGTTCCACAGCATAGGGAGTCTTTGGGTGATGAATCTATCCCTCCAGCACGTCCTTTTAATAGCCGTGTCGAGGTTTAAGTCTCCCGCCCTTGTGGCTCTGACGGATCTAGATTTTTTGAGGTGAAGCATATTCATCAAATCTGGGTTTGACATGGCCTTGTATGTCAGGCAAAGGTCACCTCTGAGCAAGCGGTAAGCGACTGAATAGAGCTGGAGTTTTTTTCAGTCGGGCAGCATAGGACAGATTTTTGAGACCCTTTATCCTTTTGGTGAGGAACTTTTGTGGCCTCTCCAGCTGCTGCAAGTGACGGGTTAGATACATTCCGAATGGGGCATTGTACTCAATCATTGGGTCTGATGAGTGATGAGTATAGGGAGACTATGACCTCCCTTGATCTAGATGTGAATCCCTTCATGATAAGGTGGGCAATGTAGAAGGTCTTCCTAACTACTTTAGCTACATGGGTGTCGAATGACAGGCTACTGTCAACCTGGGTCCCCAGGTCCCTGATAACTTCTTCTGTGCTCAGTGGATTGCCACCTATATGGTAGCTAGGGGTAACCTTGTTTTTCCCAAAGGGTATGACTATGCATTTTTTGGCATTTAACTTTAGGCCATGGCTCTGGCACCAGTTATCCGTTTCTGTGAGACCCTTCTGAAGGATATCTGTGTCAGATGTGTTTTCGACTACGGCGCCCAGTTTGCAGTCATCTGCAAACTTTGTCAGCCATAACCCTCCTGTGTTTGCTTGTACTTCGGAAAAGTAGATGCCAAACAAGAGTGGGCCCAGGACTGAGCCCTGTGGGACACCACTTGTGACAGGCTTTGAGTCTGACATGGCACCAGCAACTCTGACTCTGTGGGTTCTGTCACTCAGCCAGTTTGCAACCCATCTTGTGATGTATGGGTTAACATTTAAGCTGATGAATTTTTCAATGATACCCGAGTGGGGTATTGTATTGAAGGCCTTCGCCAGATCGAGGTAGGCTGTATGGACTGCCTTTCCCTCATCAATGGCTTTGGTGACTGTTTCGAAAAAGTCAACCAAGTTTAAAAGGCATGATCTGCCTTTGACAAAGCCAAACTGGGTTGGATCCAAAGTCTGCAAATTCCCTATGTCTTTATTTATGAGGTCCATTATGATCCTCTCCATGGCTTTGCAGATGAGGCTTGTCAAGCTAATGGGCCGGTAATTTCCAGGGTCGGTGGAGGCACCGCCTTTGTGAAGTGGGACCACAGTCATTTGAAAACTTGGACACTGAGCCATAGAATGCTCATCTAGTGCCTGGTGCCCTTCTGGTTCCCTGGTCTGGTACCCCTCAACTGTAAGGTGAGAAGCAAAAAAAGTAATTTCCCCAATCTGATAGTCTTCCCCAAAGGAACACGAAAAAGCCAGGTCCATTCTTCTCAGTCTGTGCCACTTAATATTGAGGAACAATAAAAAGAAGAAAAAAATCCTTCGTTACTTAAGGACTGCATAAATAAAAATCCTGTTTCTCTTCTTTAAACAATAGCAAGCTGCTTGCTACAAATTTAACAAGGGGCTTGTTAAAGCTAAATATACAGAATCTTCAGCCCTGGCAGAAAATATATTACCAGCTTTCATTTCTTGGTCCTGCACCAGACCACATACAAAGTACTGAAGCGCTTTGGCAAATGTAGTATCAGCATTCAGAAACAGAGCATCGGTACCGAGGATCATGTTGCCTGACATTGTGCACCTTGGGCAGCTACCACCTTCACACTTACCCTACCTATGTCTCTACTGGGACAGATCACAACTGTAAGTATTTTTTTCCAGATATAGCTTTAGATTTTTGATTATGTCTTCTTTAAGCAAAAGGTAGTACTATAGAGTGTGAGAATGTACGATTGCTTGAAGCAAACAATTCAGTTAGTAAAATAGAAAGAAACTAAATGCCAATGCTGAAGGTCACACCCCCCTGACATCTTGTACCCATGGCAGCTAGCTGCACCCTTTGCTCTACCTTAGCTATGTCTTAGCTTCTTGACTGAATAACTCTTTGAGTCAATTGTTTGAATTCATACAGTTTTGTACTACAGTGGGAAAGCATATAAATTGCAGGAAATTTTGCCACTGCCCTGAGGCACTTCAGAGTTGGAATAATAAAGTAGGAGAAATATGGGTGCCAAAGCCTGTCTCTCACAAACACACTCTCAAACTCTACTCAGGTGTGCAAGCAAGAGCATGCACACGCACACACACACATATACACACACACACACACACACACACACACTCAAAGTCTAATAAGTTTTCATTTAGTTTTGTCTGTCCTTTGAATCTGAGCTGCCTTTACTTTATTGTTTTTAAATTAACTGTTCAAATAACCACATTTCAGCTATGTAAAAATCTAATACCCATTGATATTATATTCCATAGGTGCTGTCAAATATTAGCATGGTAGTTTCTTAGTAGTTAAGTGATGAGCAGCAGAGTGAAAGTTAAAGCAATTGCTTTCCTTTCTACATTGCCTGGAAGCTAAGGCAGTAGGCAATTTAATCATGTCTGGAAGGAAGAATTTGGTGTTATGACAAAATGGTACTTGCAAAAAATAGGCTGAACAGGGTAAACCTCTTAAGCTAGAGAGTTTGCTTGTAAACAGATTGTTTTACCTTCTATCCATAAAAAGCAATGCTTAACTGTAATTGATTATTTTCAGGTTCATTACATAGTTCTGCTTTTTTGATTTGAATGCTGGAATATTAAACACTGTTTTGAGCTCTACATGTGCAAAGAGTCATGGTGTACATAAGTTTATTGGTGTGTACTAGGCTATCGACCGCAAGGGCCTTTTTAAGCCTAGCCATGCATCCCAAATGCCTGACAAGTTCTGGTACCCGTGATAAGTGTAAGCAAGGGCTTGGGAGATGAAACATTTACAAGCAGAGGCCTGGGAAATTAACCATTTACAGGTTGCCTTTGTCCATTAGAGGCATAGGTGCCAAACCAGGGATGAATTCCCTGTTCCCCATAGAGTTGTCCAAGTTACACTTGAATTGGGTTAGGGAGCTATCCTACTTCACATATATGGGGAGTCTGTTCCAGTGAAGGAGTAGTCTCTGGGATATATACCTGTCTCTTCAGCAGGTCCTATTTCTATCACAGGCAAGGTTTAAGTTTTTAGAATGGGTAATTGTGGTGCTGTTTGTTTTGTGGATATGCAGGAGAGCCATTGCATGTCAGACATAGATCTCCCCTCAACAGTCTGCAGGAAACAGAATACAGGGATACGGCCTTGAGGTGGCCTGCATAGGACATGTTATTTACACTCTGTTTTCTTTTAGTGAGGAACTTCTGTGGACATTCCAATTGTTAGATATGTCTGGTTACTTCCATACCAAATGGGGCATTGTCCTCGGTGATAGATCTGATGAATGCTGAAAACAGTGGAACAATAATTTCTTTGGATATTCCCCAGACATAGCTATTGTAACAGAAACTTGGCTTAAACCCCATATTTAATCTGAAGAAATACTCCCCGATGGGTATAGCATCATTAGAAAGGACAGACTAGTTAAATGTGGTGGAGGTATAACCATTTTATATAAAGAAAACCTTAAACTAGTTCAACTCAACTCTAGTCCACCTAATCTCACTTACTCTGAAAACCTAGCTGCCAGGCTCGATATAAATCAATACAAATCAATAGTTATCATAGCTATCTACCTCCCCCTGCTAATAATCTACAAAATGTTGAATATATATTGGAATGGGTTTCCACTAGCTGTAACCAGGAAACAATAATATTAGGTGACTTTAACCTTGACTGGCTCACATGCTCCTCTATTACACCAACAAACTTTATAAACCTTTATAATTTCCATCAAAACATAAAACTCCCTACATGCATAGACGAGCATTCCACCCATGACTGGATTCTAACAAATAAAACTAACATCAACTATGAGTCTGGCTGCCTACCAGACATGTTAAGTGATCACTACCCAGTATACCTAATAAGAAAAAACCTAAATAACTGTGGTAATATCACTTACCGCTACATGTGGTGTAAAAAAACAGTTTTCGCCATCTACCTTCCAGACCCTCCTAAAATAACAAAACTGGGCTCCCCTAAAAACCCTGCAGCTAGATCATGCAGTTCAATACTTTAATGACATTTTCCTACAAATCTTAAATAAACTTTCCCCACCCAGAAAAATTCATTCTAAAACCAAAAAACTCCCATGGTTAGCAAAAGAAACTACAACTACTTAGATTAAGAGATAAAGCGTGGTCCCTCTATTTTTCTAACAAAAGTCATGATAATCTCATCACTTTCCAACAACTGAGAAATCAAGCTAAGAAGTCAAAATAGACAAAAAAAACATACTTTCTAACTTGCCAAACAAAGTATGCAACAAATCCACAAAAAAAAAAAACTGGCAATCAGTTAACCACCTACTAAAACCAGGAAAACCCACTACCCCAGTTCCAACTACCAATAATACTACAGAACCTATTGAATCACAATTCAGCTCTCACTTTATTAAGTCAATAACCTCCCTACTACAAATGTCTGTACCCTCTCCATCTGGCCCACTAGAAACCCAATTTAAATCTCAACCCATTCAAACAAGCTACATACAACACTTACTATCTAAAATAAAGCCATGTACCCTCGCCGCTGACCAGTTACCAGATGAGTTTCTGAAATGAACTGCCCCATCTATTTCATACCCCATATCAATCCTAATTAACCTCTCAGTTACTGAACAATATGTACCTACCATATGGAAACTATCCCATATCATTCCACTGCATAAAGGAGCCCCCCCCCCCCAAAGACATATCTAATTACAGACCCATAGTCATACTTTCACCCCTAGCAAAACTCCTAGAAAAATGTATACACTAGCAAATACTTGACTTCCAAAATAACATCCTTTCTGTTACACAACATGTTTTTAGACCAAATAACAGTACTAGTACAGCACTCGTTAGTTTTACCAACTCTATAAAACCACCTTAAAAATAACAACCAACTTGTCTCTGCCACATTTCTTGACATGTCAAAAGCCTTTGATACCATATCACATCAAATCCTCCTAAACAGACTTGCCAATTGCAACCTTTGCCATTAGACCCTATATTGGTTCCATAGCTACCTCTCAAACAGACAGCAAGCTACCCTATGGGACAATAAACTCTCCTTCCACCTGCCCATCTCTGTAGGCATCCCCCAAGGATCAATCCTAGGTCAGCTACTTTTTACAATCTTTACCTTTGACCTAAGGTAGGGTTGTCGCCTCACAGTAAGATGCTGTCCGGTTCGATTCTCAGCTAGAGCGTCTTCTGCGTGGCGACATGCGTGAATGGGCATACCTTCGTTGAAGGCTGTGCGTCAGGGCTGGTAACTCAGCATGCAAAAATGAATCATTAGTGGACCGGAGTTCTGCTGTGGCGACCCCTAACCGGGAAAAGCCGAAAGACAACAACCTTTGACCTTATAACAGCTGTTAGTCTAGCTAACCTCATTCAATACACAGATGACTCCTTGCTCATCTGCTCAGCACCCACACTTGAGACACTTCAAAAAAAGACCCAGACTGCATTTACTAATATTGGAAAATACCTAGCAGCACATCAACTGATACTAAATCCTAATAAAACTAAACTTATGGTCTTTTCAAATTCTTCCTCACTAGCCAATTGCCAATCCCTCTCTATATTCTCTTCCAGTGGCATTAAAATAGAACAATAAACTGTGTAAAAAATCCAAAAAGATGCCACAGTAGCCACAGCAACGTAAACCCAAACGAGATTTAATATTAAAATGTATAACAAGAAACACGACACTGCAACGGACTGCTGTAATCCACAGAAATCACTGAAACAAACAGACTGGTGTTGTATTAAGTGCTTTTCGTCTGCACCAATTAGCCGACATCTTCAGATACAAATACACTATGAATACGATACTGTGTATATAATGTGTAGGTCACATGATTAAGGTTCCGTTTAAAATTAACTCTTAGATCAGGAACCATTTCCTTTGTAATTATATTCATATTGTAGATGTTATATACGTCTCTATTAGCAACCTATCAGTTCTATGCAACCTTTGAACATTAAAATACTACATAGCTTTTATATACTGTTCAAAAAATATATAAATAATGTTTAAAAACCTTTGTGTAAAAAAACTTTTGTATAAAATTTTGTCTGAAAAAACTTTGTTGGATTGTGTGAACACCTATTCAACTTCTTATTCGTTCATCCCAATGGTTGTTCATTAATGACGACGACAACCTACTCTTATAAATTTCTATAGACTATTGTGTAAAAAGTGTGTTGATGTTATGGCCGCACTTGGTGCTTTATTTATGAACGGACACTATCTATGTGTACTTATAGCATACAATATAGATGGCCCTTTCCAATATATTTGAAAAGATGTTTATATAGTGTATGCATCTAGATATCCTTAATACTTCATTTGTGAACAAACACTATCTATGTGTACCTGTGGCACACAGTCTAAATAACCTTTACAAATGTATTTAAATAAGGTGTTTTTTATGTTTTTATAATATATATCTAGATGCAACACTATATCGATACTGCCACAACTGGGGCTTGATGTAAGTTTAAAAGGTCGGGATGTTTTACTGTACGAAACTTATGCTTACACTTTTAACATAACCAGTTTCTTAATTTCAATATACAAGTTAACGAATATAATTAGTTTAACCCTGGTGGCCTACATGCATCTAATCTTAATTGCCATAATAATTCAATTTTCTCTAAAAATAAAGATTTTAAGCCACCTTTTATCATAGTTTGCACTTGGTTTTCCTGATCTAGTATTTGTTCAATGATTTTGAACTTGAATGAATGGTTGACATACTCCATACAATGTTTTGCTAGGGCATTGTCTGGTTTGCATCTACTTATTGCATATATATGACCGTAAATTCTGTCACGTAATCTTCTGTCAGTTTTGCCCACATAGAAAGCCGGGCATATTTGGCATTGGGCTATATAGACTACTGATTGTGAGTTGCAATTGTATCTCTTTTTAAGTACATAGGTTCTGTCTGTGATTGAGAATTTATTTCCTATGTCTATATATTTACAGTAGTTGCACATTTCTCATCTTGACATACCTACAGTCCTTAGTATGCTGCAGTGCTGTCTTTCTAAGATGTTCTTTAGGTTTTTACCTCTTTTGTATGTGATTGTTGGAAATTCTCCTACGTTTTGTGCTATTTCTCTGTCTGTTGAAAACAGATGTCAGTTTTTCTGTAAAATGCCCAGAATTTCTTTAGTTTTTAGATTGTATGTCAAAACAAAGCTGACATGTTCATTAGTTACACTGATGTCAGACCTAGCTCTACTTATGTGGTCCTCATGTGGGTTGTTGGTGTCCTCAATGTGTGTTAATGGCACTTTGGCTATGATCGTCTCCAGGGTTGTTGACACTGTCCGTGTTCCTTTGTTTAAAATAGGTATGTATATTCCTTTCTCATGTTTATTTTGAACCTCGATGGTGATGTTATGAACTAAGTCAATAGGGTAACCCCTATGTATGAACATGTTACACAAATTGTTACATTCTGCTATAAAATCACTCTGCATAGTAATCATTCTTGCTGCCCGTACCAGTTGTCCTTTTACTGCATATTTTTTCTGATGTAATGGGTGTGAGCTACTATAATGGAAGAATGAATTAGAGTATGTACTTTTTCTGTAGATTTTAGCTGTGCAATGTTGAATTTGAATATCCTTATGAAGTTCAACATCAAGGTAACTGATGGTGAACTCCTGAAACTGACTAGTGAATTTCAAAAATTCAGTTGTTTCATTAAGAAACCTCACTATTTCTTGTGCTACCTCAAGTCCACCAGTAGTGATGATGAAAACATCATCCAGGTAGCATGTGTAAAAGGAAATTCTAGTTTTTAAACTTGCATTTTCTAAAACAAATTTGTGTTCACAGTATGCCGTAACAAGGTTTGCAAAACTACCTCCACATGGGGACCCCATAGCCACCCCAACTTTTTGCAAATATATGTCATTATTGAATGTAAAAGAGTTGTACTCCAGTACAATTCCTAATAATTGTTCAATTAGTCTTTGTTCTGTATCATTTGCCCCTTTTGATCTAATAAATTCAGTGACCCATTCCATGCCTGTGTCATGTGGAATTGATGTATATAAATCACAGACATCCACTGTGAGAAAATTATTGTCTGCTTTAAACCCAAGTGCATTAATTTGCTCTAAAAATGTCCACGAGTCTTTACGTATTTGTTTATCTTTGCTGACATAAGTTTTCAATATAGAATCTATAACTTTGGCACAGGGGTATGTAATGGATTGACGAGCATCTACAAGTGCTCTCATGGGAGGGTCATTGATGTCCTTATGAATTTTCCGAACTCCGAACAAAGATGAAAGTTTAGGTAGAGACATAGTTAGATAGTTGTTTGTATGTACATCTGTTAGAGCATCAATGAATAGGTCATTTATAAACATTTTAATTCTACTGTGAGCTATGTTTAACTCATTTAAACTCACTTTTTGATAGGCCTGTCCTTTGAGTAATTTCAGCATCTTTTCGGTATACTGTCTTGTACCCATTACTACTAACCCACCCTTTTATCAGGTTTCATAATGTGAATTGGTAAGTTTTTAAACTATGTTAGCATCATCCTATCTTCTGCAGATAAATTACTGCTGTTTGCAGAGTTGTCGTTATTGCTAAACAACTTCCTAATTTCAAATTCGCACATGTAGTCAAATAAGTGAATAAGTGGGTGGGTAGGTGGATTGTACATACTTGCTATCCTTAACTCTTATATGTTATGTGTGGTGTTAAATAAACAGTCAAGTTCAGTTTTCTAATGTAAAGTTTAAATTCTAACAATATTTCTGCTATGTCACCTCTATTCGAAGGGGCAAAAGTAAGTCCTTTGGCAAATAATTCAACCAGATTTTTGTCAATGTCAAAGTCTGTGTAATTGTAAATCTTGAAGTCGCCATTCGAGTTTGTTGCAATATTGTAATTTGAGGGAATAAATGTATGCACCCATTCACCTATTATTAAATCCTCTGTTATCTCATCCTGTTGCTGGCTGCACGTGTATTGTAAAATTTTGTTTGGTTCCCTCTGTAGTTGTTCCGATTCTTCCCCTTCCGTCCCTGATAGTTTTTTGACTGGTGTTGTGGCTCATTTTGGAAATTGCCTCTTTCAAGGTTATCATTGTTGCCCATGTTAAAATTCTCTATGGGCTCGTCATGGATTGACCCAGGTCTAGAAACCAACATGTCTTCTCTGTTGGGGTTGGAATTGTTATTATTTAGAAAGGTAGGATTAAAATGACTTGTTGTAGAATTCCAAACTTGAGAAGGGGTTGGTTTGGGGTAGGCTGTTCCCTCTTCATACTCCTTTAAATCCCTTCTAAGTTTTTTAAGTTTAGTTTCCTTAAGTTTCTCTAACTGTTGTGAAATGCTTGAAAAAATACGTTCATAATCATAATGATAACGGTCAAATACAAAGTAATTTTTAATTTCTTTGTCTAATTTCATGGCTTCACCAGCCAAACTATTAATGTGTAATTGGTAGTGCTTACACATTATTTTTAAAAGTTCCAACCCCTGAGTGTTGAACAAGCAAATCAGATCTTTGTGGAAGTCAGACCGAGGTTCTAACCCTGTAGGGTATTGCCAAGTACGCAGCCCCTTAAGGACGATGATCTCTTTAATACATAATTCAAAGTACTGTAATTCTAGTTGCAATTTTTTGATCTTCATCAGTTTAGAATCAAAAAGTTTGAGTTTTGAAATTATACTCACACTGCTCCCAGCCGGATCCCCTATGATAGTACTTCTATTTTGACATCCTAGATTTGGTTGTTCACTAAGCCAACTAATGATGTCATGGGTTCCAATAAGCCTTGAAGTAGTTTAGCGTTGCTGTAACGGACTTGCCGTTCTTTGATTATTGATGTTACCCATGTTTTCCACCACCATTACATTCAGTCTACGATTTTCATCTCCAATAAACTGATTCAATGGTGTACGCAACAAGTTATCAGTGCTCACACTCTTTAAAATACTCGACGTATTACTATAAGGTTACGTGTTTCCTGGTTGAGTTAACAACTCAACCCTAGCTGATAAGTCCTCAAGTTGGTGGTTCATTGCTTCAATGAGCTGCGTAAGGTTACCTCTCCCCTTCCGTCTCTGACCCAGAGAGGTTGAGAGCATTGTTGGAGTTTCCTGTGGCCATGAAAACAACTTAGCCACTGAAGAATGAACAATAAACTGCGTAAAAAATCCAAAAAGATGCCACAGGAGCCACAGCAACATAAACCCAAATGAGATTTAATGTTAAAATGTATAACAAGAAACATGACACTGCAACGGACTGCTATAATCCACAGAAATCACTGAAACAAACAGACTGGTGTTGTATTAAGTGCTTTTCGTCTGCACCAATAAGCAGATTTCTTCAGATACAAATACACCATGAATGCGATACTGTGTATATAATGTGTAGGTCACATGATTAAGGCTCAGTTTAAAATTAACTCTTTGTTAGATCAGGAACCATTTCCTTTGTAATTATATTCATATTGTAGATGTTATATATGTCTCTATTAGCAACCTAACACTTCTATGCAACCTTTGAACATTAAAATGCTATATAGCTTTTATATACTGTTCAAAAAATATGTAAATAATGTTTAAAAACCTTTATGTGTAAAAAACTTTCATATAAAAAAACTTTTGTCTGAAAAAACTTTGTTGGATTGTGTGAACACCTATTTAACTTCTTGTTCGTACATTCCAGTGGTTGTTCATTAATGACGACGACAACCTACTCTTATAAATTTCTGTAGACTATTGTGTCAAAAGTGTGTTGATGTTATGGCCACACTTGGTGCTTTATTTATGAACGGACACTATCTATGTGTACTTATAGCATACAATATAGATGGCCCTTTCCAATATATTTGAAAAGATGTTTATATAGTGTATGCATCTAGATATCCTTAATACTTTATTTGTGAAAAAACACCATCTATGTGTACCTGTGGCACACAGTCTAAATAACCCTTACAAATGTATTTAAATAAGGTGTTTTTTTATAATGTTTTTATAATGTATATCTAGATGCAACACTATATCACATATATATTTCATTGAACAAATGCTAGATCAGGAAAACCAAGTGCAAACTATGATAAAAGGTGGCTTAAAATCTTTATTTTTAGAGAAAATTGAATTATTATGGCAATTAAGATTAGATGCATGTAGGCCACCAGGGTTAAACGAATTATATTCGTTAACTTGTATATTGAAATTAAGAAATTGGTTACATTAAAAGTGTAAGCATAAGTTTCGTACAGTAAAACATCCCGACCTTTTAAACTTACATCAAGCCCCAGTTGTGGCAGTATCGATATAGTGTTGCATCTAGATATACATTATAAAAACATTATAAAAAAACACCTTATTTAAATACATTTGTAAGGGTTATTTAGACTGTGTGCCACAGGTACGCATAGATAATGTTTGTTCACAAATAAAGTATTAAGGATATCTAGATGCATACACTATATAAACATATTTTCAAATATATTGGAAAGGGCCATCTATATTGTATGCTATAAGTACACATAGATAGTGTCCGTTCATAAATAAAGCACCAAGTGTGGCCATAACATCAACACACTTTTTACACAATAGTCTATAGAAATTTATAAGAGTAGGTTGTCGTTGTCATGAATGAACGAACAAGAAGTTAAATAGATATACACACAATGCAACAAAGTTTTTTCAGACAAAAGTTTGTTATATAAAAGTTTTTTACACATAAAGGTTTTTAAACATTATTTATATATTTTTTGAACAGTATATAAAAGCTATGTAGTATTTTAATGTTCAAAGGTTGCATAGAAGTGTTAGGTTGCTAATAGAGACATATATAACATCTACAATATGAATATAATTACAAAGGAAATGGTTCCTGATCTAACAAAGAGTTAATTTTAAATGGAACCTTAATCATGAGACCTACACATTATATACACAGTATCGCATTCATGGTGTAGTTGTATCTGAAGAAGTCTGCTTATTGGTGTAGACGAAAAGCGCTTAATACATCACCAGTCTGTCTGTTTCAGTGATTTCTGTGGATTATACCAGTCCATTGTAGTGTCGTGTTTCTTGTTATACATTTTAACATTAAATCTCGTTTGGGTTTACGTTGCTGTGGCATCTTTTTGGCATTAAAATAGAGCCAGTTGAAAACACTAAACTTCTTGGGGTTACCATAGACAATGTATTAAAATTTGACAAACATATAGCTCAAACTATTAAAAAGATCCATATTAAACTCTGCACACTCTACAGAGCAAAACCCTATCTTTCAGACCATGCTAGACCAGCTGCTGCAAGAACCCACTTATTATCCTCACTCCTCTATTGTTCTCAAATATTCACAAATCTCCGTAAAACTAAACTAAACAAACTCGAATGCTGCTATTACAAAATAGCCAAATTTGCAACAAACCTACCTCAAAAAGCACATCATTCTACGGCCCTCAATCAATTAGAATGGTGAGAACTCCCAAATGTACTCACACTAAACTAATTATTAGTTGCCCACACAGTGATGTATAAACCTGAACACTACCCAGCCCTAACTAACCTTGTTCAACCTTATAGAAATCTTAATTCTCTCAGATCAGCAGACAAAACCCCACTTAAAGTAAATAAATCACATAACTGTTATGGGGCTCCTTGTACTGCCACAAGATTGCTAAAGTCTGGAACTCACTTCCTCACCAAATACTATCTATTGATCACACAAGATACTTTAATCAGGAACTAAAACAATGTTTCATATCACACTGGCTGTGCTCATGCACTGCTCCAGACTAACCTTCCCCCCCAACTCCATCTTGTGATGTAGGTCCCTCTTAACACACACACAAAAAAAATTGTACAATGTTAAATGTTTATATCATATCTGTATTTGCACTGTCTTGTAATTATATTGTATGCTATTCATTATGTCTTTTAGGCTATGTACTATGCTTTACTGTCTTATTTGGTAATACCTGTATCTCTTTGTATACCTGACTATGTTTTTACTATTGTATTACTATGTTCTTTGGAGCTTTTCTACCCGGGACTACACTGAAAAAGGACTTCTTGTCCAGTGGACATTACCCGGTAAACAAATGAAAATAAATAAATAAAATCTAGATCTCATACCTTTGTCTATAAGTTGCATAACAGAATGATTTTCTCACCACTGTACACATGTGATGGTTAAAGGTTAGATTACTGTCCGTGTATGACCCCAAGTCCCTGACTACCGAGTCAACTCTTAGGGGTGTGCTGTCAATATGATAGTTTCCAGAAATGGATGACTTCCTGAAGGATACTATTATCCTTCGTGGCGTTTAGTTTTAGGCCATGGCTGTGGCACCAGTTGTTCGTCTGTGTCAGCCCTTTCTGGAGAATATTTGTGTCAGTGGGCGATTCAGTGACAGCTCCTAATTTGCAATCATCTGCATATTTAGTCAGCCAGAGGCCATTAACATTGGTTTTGACTTCAGAGAAGAAAAGGCCAAAAAGGAGCGGTCCCAGGACTGCTCCATGAGGGGCTCCATTTGTGACTGGCCTCTTTGTAGAGGAGGATTGCCCAGTTCTCTAACTTTCTTGGTCCTGTCTGTGAGCCTGCTGGCTATCTACTGGGTGACATAAGGGTTTGTACCTAACCGTTTAGGTTTTTCAACAATTTCAAAGTGAGGGATTGTGTCAGTTGCCTTGGCCAGGACAAGGTTGGCAGTGTGAACCATTTTGCTCTCATCTGTTACTTTGGTAACCTTCTCAAAGAAGTCCACCACGTTGAGCTGGCATGACCAGGTTGAGTCTGCATTACCTGCCCTTAATGAAACTAAATTGGGTTGGGTCCAGTGATACTATTTACTAATGCTCTTCTGGTGGCATAGAGGTATAAAGCCTTGACTACAACCCAGCAGACACCAGTTTGATTAGCTGCTTGGGTGACTGATGGAGTGGCAGGAAGGGAGAGATGTCGCCACCACAGGGGAGGGTACAATCCTTGGTGGAAGCCAGGGATAAGAGATGGGGGCATGATCCAAAAAGAAGACCGGGGAGGTACCTTGGCTGAGCTTCTAAGGAGGCAAGGTAATATGTTAGCACTTCCCCATTGTAGTTTCACTCCTTAAATGTACCAGAAAATGCAACAAAGGGAGAAACAAGTGGTAGGTCATAAAATGAAAAAAAAAGGCAGTAGAAAGAGCTGATGGCATGACTCCCAGGACACCATAAGGATGTTCATCGTGTTTCACTGTTGCAGTCATTACTCTTGGGTTATCCTGCTGGCAGGCTACCCGCAGTCGGCCTGAATTCCAAAGTCTGGGTCCGGCGTCAGTTGCTGTCGCCTCTTTCCTGACGTCAGTGCACCAGGGGTATAAAAAATGCAGCCGACGCCATTTTCCTCAGTCTTTCTTGCCGCGCGGTGCCCGAAGCAAAAGCAGTTCGCAAGTGCCGGTCGGCTGACTCCTGAGATTGTCAAATCCGAATTTCAGAACCAAAGTCTTCACTAAAGCTAAGTACCCCATTGGGGAAACTTTTTTCTTGCTCCAAACTGATGTCAGAAAAAGTTAACAATTGTATTTCTTGTGGGAAGCAAATACGTCATAAGGATTTTCACTCTTACTGTATTCCTTGCCTAGGCCCTGATCATAACGTTGCTAGCTGTCGGTTTTGTGCTAAATTTAACCAACGCACTATTAAGCGTTGGTTCGATTTTGCATTTCATTACTATGGCTGAAGATTTAATTACATAATGCCATCGGAACAGATGACGACCGGAGTTTACAAAAAACGTAAGGACAAGGAAAAGGATAGGCATCCGAGGTCCAAAACGATGACGAGGCCTCCGTTAGGCCAGTCGCCAGTTCACCGTTTCTCAGTGAGGCGCTTTTGCAGCCCCTGGCACCCGCTACCTCAGAGCCACAGGTCGCTTCCGACTCCCACGTGGAGCTGACTGGGCCTCTGGATACTCAAGGTATTGGACACTCGGAAATCATTCCCTCAGATGAGTCTGGAGCCGCTGAGCAGGCATCGGCTTCTGAGGGTGTCTTCAGACCTACACAGTTATATGTTAAACCATCTTCAGCTTCAAAGATCAAAGCAGCTCTAAAGACAGAAACAAGTACAGCATTCTCCTACTCAGACTTCCATGCCTAAAAAACAGGTGCTTAAAATGGCCGAAGACCTAATTACTTTGATCAGGGGCTCCCAACCCCCTCCTGATAAGAGGCTTAGGCAAGAGACAGAATATGGTTCTTCTGATCAGGTTTCTATTTCCTCTGATTCCTCTTCTGAACAGGATTATTCTATGCCTCCCTATGAGGACTCTGATGCTGAAGAATCCACTCCTTCAGCCTCTCCTCCTGAGGATTATTCTTTTGGGGAAACCCTACATACCATGAGGGAGCATTTCCACTGGGAGAGCCAAGATTACTCTGAATCTAAGAAAAGGCTCAGAGACTTTCTGCTATTTCCTCAGCACAGGCCCCTTGCTATTCCACCTGTTCTAGACATTGTAGATGATGTATTTTCAGAGTCTGGCCTGTCCCCTGACTCTTTACCCCCTGCACCGGCTAAGCCAGACAGATACTACAGGGTCCCGGATTCTCATAAATTCCTATATAAAAACCCCGCTGCAGACCCAGAAACTATATCTCAGGGTCCCAAAGGGGGTCAAAGCTTCCACTGCAAAAAACCCTGTCCCCTCTGATAGGGATTCTAGAGCACTAGACAGATGGGGGAAAAAGTTTACACTTCTGCTACCTTGGCTGTAAGGGCTTTAAATTGCCAGTTTCATATGCTTAAAATATCAGCAATACTTAATGTCACTGCTTAAACAGAAAATGTTGACAAATACTGAATGTTCAGAGAACAAAGAAATGCAGGATTTATTGCATGCAGCAGAACAAGTGGGAAAGCATACTTTGCAATGTGGTTATGATTCACTGGAGGCCTCTTGCAGGGCCGCTGTTACAGGTTCTGTTATTAGAAGGCATGCTTGGTTAAAGGAACAGAATTTGCCTGATCATGTTAAAGCAAAATTATTAGATGCCCCATTACAGCATGATACTTTGGTGCTAAAGCAGAAGAGGTGTTGAAGAAAATGGAGGATAAAGCGAAATCCATGCAGACAGTTAAGGATTTCTTACAGGTGCAGCCACCCAGGTTTAGCAGGAACTGACCTTCTAAAAATTGGTCCTTTCCAATGTCAGACAGACCACAGAGAGGCAGATACAGACGTCCCAGAGGCAGATCTCAGCCCCAAGGCTCATACAGGCCTAAACAATGGGGTGCTCCTACCTCCAAAAGCGGAGAAGACAAATCACAACCTTACAGGAAACAGTCACAATGACTTTCCTCTGCCAGATCCAAGCATTTTCCTTTTGGCAGCCCCCTTAGGGGGAAAACTAGCACTTTTTTCATCAAATTGGCAAAAGGTTACCCAAGACAAATGGGTCTTGAACATAGTGTCCCAAGGCTACAGGTTCCATTTTCACACCCTACCAAGGGCAAAGGGTATGCCAGACCTGCCACAGAATCAATAGGCAGAGGCACAAAAGCAAATTTCAGCCCTCATGGATATGAGGGCCATTCAACAAGTACCACAACAAGAGCAGGGGCAAGGATTTTACTCCAGACTGTTCTTATTACCCAGAAAGGACAAAACCTGGAGACCAATACTGGACCTGTCTATACTAAACACGTTTCTGGAAGTTCCAAAATTCAAGATGTTGACTTTACAGCAGCTACTGCCCATGCTGGGCAAGAAGGCTTGGCTCGTAACTTTGGACCTAAAAGAGGCATACCTGCATGTCCCAATCAGACAATCTTGCAGAAGAAATCTCAGATTCATAGCTGGATCTCTGCACTGCCCTTTGGCTTATCTACTGCGCCCAGGGTCTTCACAAAATACCTGGCACCAGTAATTGCATTCTGCAGACAAAGAGGAATTCAAATATACCCCTACTTGGACGACTGCCTTATTCAAGCAGAGAGCAAAGACATTCTTCTAAAGCATCTGGCATTTGTAAAAAGATTACTAATTTGCCTAGGGTACACAGTAAACGAAAATAAATCAAAATTAGTACCCTCTCAAGAGATAATATTCCTGGGTGCAAGCTTAAATACAACTGCCCAGATGGCTTATCTCATGCCAGACAAACAAAAGCAACTGACTTATTACTTCAAAAAATTGGCAACAAAAACCCAGTTATCTGCAAGGAAAATCCTGCAGGCCTTGGGTTTCATGGCATCCTGCATTCTACTAATTCCATATGCCAGACTGCATATGAGGAAACTACAATGGTATCTAAAAAGTGTTTGGACTCAGCATTGCCACAGCCAGTAATTACCCTCATTCCCTGCCTGCAACAGGAGTTGTGATGGTAGGCAGAGGCCTGTCAACACAAGGGTCTGCCATTCACTTTGCCCACAGCCAGACAGACGCTGACAACGGTTGCATCAGATTATGCCTGGGGGGCCCATATGGCAGGAAAATGTATTCAGAGCACATGGCCTGCAAGCCAGGTGCATTTTCACATCAATCAAAAAGAGATGCTAGCTGTTCAGAATGCCCTGCATTCAGGACAACTACTGATAAAGACAGACAATACTATGGTCATGTGGTACATAAACAAGCAGGGAGGTACACATTCCTACCCCCTCTGCAGACAAGCAGTGACCTTATGGGACACAGCATTGACGTATCAAGTTCACCTGCAAGCAAAATTCCTGCCAGGAAAAACAAATACTCTGGCAGACGAATTAAGCAGAAACCTCATGGATTCCCATGAGCGGAAACTGGATCCGCAAGTCTTCAGCATGATAACAAGGAAATGGGGATGCCCAGACATAGATCTATTTGCCTCCCCTCACAACTGCCAATTACAGAGATTTTGCACAAGGATTTATCACAAACAAGCATGGAGAGTGGACGCCCTATCCTTCAGATGGAAAAAACTAACAGTATATGCCTTTCCTTCACTGCCTCTCCTTCCCAGGGTACTCCTAAAGGTTAGACAAGAGAAGCCAAAAATGATACTGATTGCACCAGACTGGCCACGACAGCACTGGTACACAATCCTAAAGAGCTTGTCTCAAGGTCCAGCATGGATATTGCCTCAAACTTCTCATTTGCTGACCCAACAAAACAATCAGATCCTACACAGCCAACTCAGGACCTTAAATCTGGCAGCATGGCGGATAATGTAGCCATTTAGAACACCCCTCTTTCAAAAGCTGTTATGGATGTTATCTTGGAGGCCCAGTACCAGAAAATCTTATGCAGAAAAATGGAAGAGATTCTGTGCTTGGAACCAGGAACAAGGCATTGACACGTATGTACCAAATATCCCTCAGATTTTACAATACCTAACTGAGATGCTGGACAAAGGCCTTTCTTTTACATCAGTTAAGATTCATGCCTCTGCCATTTCAGCCCATTACAATACTGAACCACCTATTTTTTCTCATCCTTTAATAAGGCAGTACCTCAGAGGGGCCAAAAACGTCAGGCCTCCAAGGAGAGCACCACTTCCGGCATGGGACCTCAATTATGTCTTGGAAAACTCTCACACTGCCTCCTTTTGAGCCAGCCTCAACAGCAGATATAAAATTCTTATCCTGGAAAACAGCTCTGCTCCTAGCAATAACCTCTGCAAGACGAGTCTCGGAGTTACAAGCACTCATGGCTGTGGAACCTTTTATCATTTTTCATCCAGACGGGGTTTCTCTGAGGATAAACCCAACATTTATACCTAAGGTGGTGTCCAGTATGGCCCTCAACCAAACCATTCACTTGCCTACCTTTTATCCAAATCCACAGAACAAGGGTGAGACAATTCTGCATTCTTTGGACATACACAGGCAGCTACGCTTCTACTTGGACAGAACTAAAGCTTTCAGAAAGACTGAACAACTTTTAGTGTCATATGCTGCAGGATCACAAGGAAAGGCGATCTCAAAACAGACTATTTCTAAACGGATAGGACATTGCATCCGTTTCTGCTATTCTCAGCATGGCATATCAGTGCCTAAGGGGATTAGGCCTCATTCTACCAGAGCAGCAGCCACTTCAGCAGCCTTCCTCAGAGGAGTACCAACCAAAGACATCTTAGAGGCTGCAACTTGGAGTTCAGTGCACACCTTTACGAAGCACTACCACTTACCACTTTACTCTAAATCCAGAGCAGGCTTTGCCACTGCAGTTCTGCAGGGCCTCATAGCCTCTCCTAATCCTATTTAGCCAGCCACCCATCCTCTGCTTTGGAATTCAACCCAAGAGTAATGACTGCAACAGTGAAACATGATGAACATAGTACAGTTGTGTACCAACCATAAATGTAGATTTTCGAGTGTATTCACTTTTGCAGTCCAGGTTTACCCACCCACCACCCCCCTTTTTCTTTGCTGGGACTTATCTATCCTATACTACCTATGTGGTGTATTTGGTTGTAGATGAAGGAAATGCTTATTTTTGTGCATGCATGCTTATTGGCATAATTTTCAGCCCACCAGTTTGGGGGCACCTAACATCTGGGGCAAGAAAAACTGAGGAAAATGGCGTCTGCTGCATTTTTTATACCCCTGGCGCACTGACGTCTGGGAAGAGGCGACAGCAACCAATGCCGGACCTAGACTTTGAAATTCAGGCCGACTGCGGGTAGCCTGCCAGCAGGATAACCCAAGAGTAATGACTGCAACAGAGAATACACTCGAACATCTACATTTATGGTAGGTACACAACTGCACTTTCTGTGCCAGCCCCAGCTCCAGATTGGAGATAGTATGGGGGAGGGAGGAGAGGCTGCAGACTCGTAATGGATGAGACACAAGTGTATGTTGCAAAGAATATAATAAGGGAAGCCAAAAGAAAAATAAATACGGGTAACCTTGCTTTTCAAGTCCTATTTTGGCCAGATGTGTGTGAATGGTCATATGTTTATATGTTACTTCTATGTTTAGGACAGTTTCTCTAATTCACAACTACAATACGCAAGTCGAACTTCTCAGACAAAGGACAGTATTTCATTATTGCAGCACTGGTTTGCTGCAGTACAGCTTTAGGTCTCACTGAGCTTTCTGACCTGAGAGTAGAATATCCTTCTGCTTATTTAGCTGTTGGCTTGTTCCACAAATTGCAGTGATCACCCCTTTCTTTTCAGGTGATTACAAATTAATTTAATGATTTCCCATTAAAATCTAGCTAACATATTTCAGTGGGATTGAGGTTCTGCTGCTTCTTAGTTGTAAATCTTGGAGAAGTAAAGCATGCAGAACTCCAGTAATGGCAGGTGAGGTGAGCTGCTTTTTATCCCTAGGCAGTGCTATGCTCATTCAACATACCTCTAACCTGAAGCTGCAGACAGAGAACTGTGATGAAATGCCTGAGGATGTTAAGCACCTCAGCCCTTGTACTTGGATGATTGTCGAGCGGTGGGTCAAGCACCAGGTGTTTTCATTAACACACAAAAATATGATCAGACTGAGCCTTCTGTATCAGATCACATTTCCCCCACCTTTCCCTTTGTATGTTTAACTCAGAAAAGTGTTAGAGCCATGAAGCTGAACTCTCAACACATTCTACGCTGAAGATTTGAAATGACTGTGACTTTCCAGACGTCACCATTACATATTATGAAGTGGGTGCCAGTTTCCATGCCATCCCTTCTCAGTGTAGTTTTACTGTTTGAGAATAGCTACTCATATGTGTATGTATTTAATTGTTCATAGAGATAAGGCATTATGAAAATAAGCTATGTAAGGCAGTTGTTAACTGATTTATTCCATTTTTATTCATTGTGCTGTCAATTAACATTTGTACTGCAGTACTTAGAAAGAGCTACACTTCAATTGTTAGTGAACATGAGTAATTATTAAATGTGCCACCACTGGAATAAGACTTATCAGGTTCACATTTGTATTAAATAACCATTTTTTTCTAATTTTTTGTAGGTAAGCTGTCACTGGAAGAATTTATCCGAGGAGCCAAAAGTGACCCTTCTATAGTACGTCTCCTTCAATGTGACCCCAGCAGTGCTGGCCAGTTCTAATGTAGTTCATCCAAGTTGTGCAGCCGAAATGTATTTCACTTTTTTTTTTTTTTTGCCAAAACAACATCAGGTTGTCTCACTATAGCCAAAACCCCTGCTCTCTGCAGGGAAGTTTTTAATGTGTTTCAGTTTTTGGCTCTGGATTAAGCTTACTGATTGGAGGAAGGTACATCCAGATCATTGGTCTTACCTGCCAAGATCAACATTTTTAGAGTTACTTTTTAATTTTTTTTTTTTTAATTTTGGTAAATATGTTCTCAAATTGCGAAAGACTAATAATGTGTTAGATGAAAATGTTTTATTAAAATCTGGTTAACTGACATCCTTCTTGTAAATGTGTGGGATCAAATGTCCATGTAAAATTACTATTTGATTTCATGCAAACATTCTAAAGTTGCAGACACAGAATGAGTGTCCCATTCTGAATGAGATGCTCAAATCCCCCAGGACTGGATGCAGCTCTATAGTGAAACGTCTGTATGGATAGCTAGCAGAACTCTGATTTCCATGTTCTCTGAGCCGATATGGCATGCCTCACTATCAGTCAAAGTGATAACCACATGTACAGTTCATCAGTTAGAAACCTTACATATGTTTCTGCACTGGAAGGTCACTGGGAAACATATGCCTTGTTAATGTCTACCTACATAGGAGGTCATATGATCAATGTTATTTGCGCCAGATTCAGTTGTTTTCTGAGTTCAAAGTTCATCGAGCACTGAATAGATAATACCGCTACCAAAGCATGACCAGAGAGAAAAGTGTGTTGTCTTAAGCACTACATTTGTAAAATTTGGGGTGATAGAAACTGTCGACACCATGTCAACAATGTGACGGATCAATTCTCTCCTGGTAATAGTTCTTGGGTAGTGATGTTCTCTGTTTTCACTGACAGCAGCTGCACTGGGACTGAGTAAAATATAACTGACAGAAATTCCAGAACTGGTTTGTTTGGGGAACAGAGAAAGCTAAGACAGCTACTTAATTCTGACACATTTCATTTTAATGTCTTTGTCTATATGTGAAATTCTTTTATGCTAAAGCACAGTCAGTATTGTTTTTCTACTCATTCTGTTTTAATTTTCAAAAGCAGGATACCATTTACATGAAATAACAGAGCTGTGCTGTGTGAAAATACTGTAGTAATTTACTGGCTGCATAAGTATCTTATACTACCCAAAACTCAAGGTGACATAATTTTTCCATACTTGACTGTAATGCAGGCTGGTCCATTTTTTTCAGTAATAACTTCTGTTTTCTTTCTGCTAACTTTATTTTGGTAATACTGCTTGTAAGGGAGGCTGGTGTTTTCTCAGCCCTATCTTGTACTTGTTCAGTAATTTAATAAGGGATAGTGAAGGCAGCACCCACTTAAAAGTGGTGTTATAAGTTTGGAGAAAGAAAACTGCAGTGGTGAAAAAGTAATAAAGATATTCAATTTGCTGCATACTTAAAACATTCATTAAAGACTATATTATGATTGTTTTACTTATATTTCCATAACATTTGGTATGGGCGGAGAGGACTTGATAGCCTTATTTATAGTTTGCACTTGGGAAAAGTTTCTGATGGGAGCTAAAACTTACTTATGCCTTACTGGTTAATGCAGTCATGCAGATTTTATCCACTAACAGGCCTGGGACACATTTGCATGTATTTTCATAAATAAACCTACTTTTTTAGTTGTAAGAGTATTTTGACCTTTGTGGTATCTTTAGACTCTGTGCATCTACTCCATGCTAAGACAGTAGGGCCTACTTTCTTCTTGTCTGTCAGTCAGTCTCTCTCATTCAGTAAAATCACAGTAACTGCTTGCCTTTATGATTTGTTTACCCAAGTGTAACTTCACCAGTCATGCTTGCCCTGCAGCTGTCACATTTGCCTCTTGTCTTTTCCTTTTGTTTCTAAATGCATGTCTGTACCTAAACTTGTAACATTACTAGTTGTTGGGTTTAACATTGACCCATATTGTGTCATTATCATATGATGTATATTTTCTGCCCTGCTTAAGCACCAAACCACAACAGAGTCTGGTTCACTGACGATTTTTCCTTACCTTATGTGGTATTACAAGGCATATCCGAGGAAGATAAATTCCAGAAGAAATTCCCTAGAAGTTGCACTTTGGTTGTTCCTTGTTTTGTTTGTACAGTGAACTTGTTTATAAAACGGTTTCATTTCTTCTTTAAAATCACATTTTCAGCTTTGGGATTCAACACAGCCGTGTTACATGTTTAATAAGAGAGGTTACAGAATTTCACTAATATGTTGTATAATGTTGCTTAATGACAAAGTGAGACTTAAACCATATTATCCAGACTAGAGTATCTTCAAAATTCTGGGAAAAAAAAATTTGAAATGTACATTTTGTAATTGTGTGTGTATAATTAAAATGTACTGCACAGTGAGAATCCTAATAGAATATTAATGTTGATGTAGTGCACAAGGCACTTTCCAGTGCTCGTTTATGTCCCTGGGCCATGGTGACACCCCTGCTATACTCCACAATCTGTTTTGTAATTGTGTCTTATAATAAAATACACATAAAATAAGATGGTAAAGGGTATATCTTAACTGCATGCCTGTGCACTGTCACAGCATTAGCGGGTAGCCTGGAAGTGTGATAAAAATATAAGTATGGCAGGAGACAGAAAGGCATTACAGGTTGTGCATGACTATGTATTTACTGTGATTTTCTTTTGTCCATTAGGTACAGCTGCACTTTGAGTTTAAGTTTAGACTTTCTCTGTTATTGTATGGTAACCTAATCTGCATTTCATCAGTCGTCTGTGTCAATGGTTAGAATAAAACAATAAATATTAGCAACAGGAAGGAAAGTAATAAAATAGTTGCCTTAACTTAAGCTTTAGCATGTAAATTAAGACGTGCGGTAGGTATTGAGGAATCAGAAATGATCAGTCGATTTTAAACATTGTTTTGTAAATTAATAATTTGATGAAATAGTGTCTAATGGGGTGGAGTAATTAGAGTTTCTGCCTCACACTACTTGATTCTTCAGTGGATGGGCTGCCTTCCTTGCTGAGTATGTATACTGCAAGTCCTCCCATTGTTATATGTGGGCTTTTGCTGGTTGCATCATTTCCTCTCACATCTTAAAGATATGCTGTAGGTGAATTAGTGATCCTTCAGACTGCCAGTAGTGGTATGTGCTGTGCATGAGTGAATGCATGTGTATCCTGTGACAGACCAGCCTCTTATCCAGGTCTTAGTTCATTTCCATGAATCCATTTACTACTTGGATAGGCACCATCTCCTCTGTGAACCTGAATTGGGTTAAGCTGATATCAAAGATTAAATGACAGTAACTGGTGTCATGGAGTTCTAGTCCTGAAATTAGAAATAAAAATTTTACCATAGTGAAAGTTTTGATTTAGGATTCAGAATCTGGTTCTTTTCTGTTTGCTGACATTAGAATCAGGTACTTTGAATTTCCATTGAATACCAGCTTACCCTAGTACCAGCATGTTATTCACTCATTGTCATTTATTTGCCATTAACCTGTTTAATCCAGTTCAGGGCAGCAAAAGGATCAGAGTCTGTCATGGCACTCACTGGGTACAAGGCAGTGGAACTAATTCTAAACAGTGCACCAGCCCATTGAAAGCAGTTTGGCGTACCATCAATTAATCTACGGCATGCCTTTGAAATGTGGAAGAAAAATGGAACACCCAGCAAAACTCTACGTGGACATTAGGAGGAAGTACAGACATTGCACAGAAGACTTTCCAGGTGAGAATCAGACTTGTGAACCCAGCACTGTGAAGCAGCATCTCTAACCAATGCATCATTCTGCCGTCCCTTAGTGACAGTTGTTTTTTATGAAATGTGACTTGCATATAACATGAGATGGTTAAAGGAACACAGTCTGACATTTGGTAATTCTGTTCTCTTTTGTGTGGATTATATGAAGAGAAGGAGTTTGTGCAGTACACAGAAGGTTTGATCATATTTTAGCCAGTTATGTGAGCTGCTACAATGATGAATAAATTGTGAATTACAGTTAGTAGAAGTGCTCCGGCACAAAATATGTTAAGCAAGTTCCCATTTCATCCAAAGAAACCATAATCTTAGGAATAAGGAACTATACATATATTTCTCTAATGTGCAAGTGTATGATATTCAGCATTAGATCACTGTTGCAGCAGCATGTAGTTATATGGGACATATCCTGCCAGGGATCAGACATCCAGCCACTATGCAAAAGCTTGTAGGCTCTTTCCATGCACACAGGACATCTGTGGAAGCTTGAAGGTGTGCATGTATAAAAGCAGATGCGCAGTACCAAAATTCAGAACTTTCTTCCCATTAAATATTTCAATTATACCTGGTCTTCAATGGAGCAGTCAGCTTCTTTGATCTTTTGGGCATTTAAATGCCCCTTTGCAGACTTTTGTTCCATTTTTGTGAGAAAGGCATGCAGTTTTTTTGCTTAAGTCTAGGAGAAAAGATATATATTTGTGTGGAAGACAAATTCCTTATGGAAGTTTTTTAACATCCACTTTTATGATGTATGTTTGTCTTTTACTCCTAAAACTATCAGAATGCTTAGCTCCCTTAACTTTTTTTCTGGAGGACGAACAGCTTAAGGCAGTTTAATAAATGGCAATGGACTCTGGGTTGTGTACCTCAGATGTCTCCCTTTAGAATCCTAGGAAAAAGTAGACGGAGAGGTTTCTCAAGTGGCTTCTCCTTCAACCTCGCTCCTCCTAACCCACAACGGATAACTCCACTGTGACCCTTTTGGAGTTCTCAGACCATACATCACTCCAGTCACTGTGGTGCTGCCCCTAGGGATACCACTAATGGTCAAAAGTCTGGCACATCCTTAGGAGACAGATGTATGCCTACTACCAAGAAGGGAGAACCTAGTTTAGTAATTTTGACTGGACCAGATGGTATCCCTCAAGTGTTGGTGAAGAAAGGCGGTACCAGGTTCCTATATAGATGTCCAGACATTATATTACTTGGAGTACGTCTTTGGATTCTCCCAAAAAGAAAATTAAAAAATAAACATATTTCTCGTCCTTCATCCTCATCTACAAAAGAGACTTAGCAGGAGTGGTATTCTTTTGCCAAAGGTATTTTTAAGGCATTTTGATCATTGAAGTCTGCTTCCCCTACTTCTTCTCAACTAAAAAGGAAAAGGCCTCATTCACAGTGAATTCCAGTCAGATATACAAGAGATTAGACTGCAGTGTGCTCCTCAGAAGACTGCAATGTGTTTCTCAGATGTTTTCTCTTCACTCTTTAGAGTTGGAGTCTGAGAAAAATATGTCATCAGATTCTCTTGTAGAAGAATTATCCTTGTCAGGCACATTAGGTCGGATGAATGACCTCTTCCAATGGGAAGAAAAAGAAATAACTGAGACCCTAAAAAATGTTATGATCTGCTTCAAGTAGGGGCCCCTAACCCTTTGGCCACCCCCCATCACTGGTACTTTGGTGGATGTTTTTACTGGTGCATGTACTACCTCTGATATCTGCCATCACCCCCATCAAAAAAAAAAATGACGGGCTTTACAAAGGGCCACAGTCCTACAAGTTCCTGTTTCTTAATCCTGTGGCTGATCTGTTTGTAATTTCTTTAGCTAATGATTCTATTTTAACACAACTTTGCCTTCAGACAAGGATGGTAGGGCTTTTAACAGGCATATGAATAAAGTGTATACATTACAACTTCTGCTGTAGTCTTTAGGACAGTCAGTTATCCTGCTGGCAACCTTTGCTGGCATGAATAAAACAGTTTTTGAGTTACCCTCCTCTGAGACTGGATCCTCTTTACTCAGCACAATTTCCTCAGTGACTCAGGTTATAAGCAGTCTTTAAAGTGTTCATATGATGCAGTGCATACAGTGTCCCATGTAGCTCTAACAAGGTCAGTCATGTACAGATCTGCATAGCTTAGATTCCAAGATATGTTAGAAGATCTCAAGGCATTAATTCTTAATGCTGCCTTAGACAATGAAGTATTATTTGGTACCTCTTCAGCTGAAATTCTAAAGATAATTGATGACCGGGGGAACCCATCCAAGGCGGGGGGGGGCACATTTTTCAGGTCTCCATTCATAAGTATAACAGGAATTACCCTTCCAGTCATGGGCCCTTTTATAGAAAACCCTTTAAACAGTCTCAACAGAAATATGGATAATAGCAGTACAAGAAACAATGGGGAGGGAATTCAAAGAAAAAAAGAGGTGCAGCCCAGGCTTAATTAAGCATAGTCCAAGAAAAATGCTTGACTATCTTTTTCTTCTACCCCCTCCCCACCCTGGCCACACTTTAAATCTTGCAGACAGTCTTTCCTCTTTAGAAGCAAATGACAACAGAGCCCTGGGGACTAGGATTTTTTTAAACACCCTTATTAAATTATCACTTAAGATATAGGCAAACATATAGTAATATAAAAGAAAGCAAACCATAATAATAGCAATGACCACAAAAAACCAGTGAGTAACAGCTCAACTTTCTAAAATTTAATGAACAAACCAACTTCACTTCTCTAGCGCCTCGGCCAACAGCCTTTACAGAGTAAAAAATGTAAAACACATTCAAAGCAGTATATATAACAAGCCCAACAGTTGGTATAATTAAACAATTAATTAATTAATCAATTATATAAAATTTGAACTTTTAAAGTTATACATTCATATAAAAATATGCCAATTACATTCCTTGTTAAGTCCATAAGGACTTAAAGTATTATATTTCATAATTAAAAGCGACTCTTTTTGTCTCAACACATTTTTTTGAAAAACAACATTATTAAAATGTAATGGTACATGTTCCAGAACAGAAACCTTCATACAGTCCGAATTACCATAGTGTTTATTATTAAAATGTTCTGAGATAGGGCTATTCATTTTTCTATTTCTTACATCTCTAACATGTTCTTTTATTCTGTGGGACAAAGTCCGTTTAGTCTCACCAATATAATATTTTTTACAGGAGCAGAAAATAACATAAATAACTCCTGTACTAGAGCATGAGTACCTAGCTCTGTTAGAAAATTTTTTTCCATTAATTTCTTTTATTTCCATATTTATGTATTTACAAATGGAACAATTATTACATGGAAAAGTTCCTATCTCATTAATATTAGTTAATATAATTTTTTTCTTCTCCTTATACACACTATGTACTAAAAAGTCTTGTATGTTTCTGCCTCTTTTATATGACATAACCAATTGTACATTCCTAAGTGAAATAATTTCCTTTTTAACAAAATCCCAATATTCTCTTATATCATTAATCACAGGGGAGAAGTTAGTATATTTTGTTACAAAAAATAATTTGTCTTGATTCTGTTCATTATTATTATATCTTATGGATCTATATTTATTATTTGATTTTTAATTATTAAACACCTCATTAAAACTACTCATAACACTCAATTCATTATATCCTCTATCAATAAACATATTAGCAGCTTTCAAAGCTTCATTAAAAGCTAATTGATCATCACTGCTAAGTCTTTTGATTCTAAAAAATTCACCATATGGAATAGCTGTTAATGTATGGGAAGGATGACAGCTAGTGCCACACATCTTCCAATTCATTTGATCAAATTTTCTATGTATATTAGTAATTATTTTTTTACCATTAGTCCCAGTTAAAGCAATGTCTAAAAAATTAACTTTATTCCCTGTGTGGGTATCATCAAATTTAATACCAAACTCATTATTATTTAATTCATTGATAAAAGTAGTAGATAAATCATAACCCCCATAACATATAAAAATTAAATCATCTATAAACCTATAATAACCAATAACATGTTTTATAAAAAAATGAATGTCTATAGACAGCTGTTGGCCGAGGCGCTAGAGAAGTGAAGTTGGTTTATTCATTAAATTTTAGAAAGTTGAGCTGTTACTCACTGTTTTTTTGTGGTCGTTGCTATTATTTATGATATTTCACCAGTGTTGTTGTTTAATCAAACCATAATAATGTTTCTAGTTACATACACAACTTTTAAAAACTGCCAACTCATTCCACTCCCAAAACATATGTTCCCAGTTACCTCTTTCTTCCCTATCACACCTCCAACAGTTGCTCTCTAGTCGAGGAAAAATTCTTTAGAGTCTGCTTGGGGTATAAAAATACCAGTGGAAACAGCTCCAAGCAAAAATTCATAACCTTTTAGACTTTGCTTTATACTTGAGAGCCATACATATGTCCTCCCGGTCTGAGTACTAGGGATTCTCTAGAATGGATGCAAGTGACATTAGAAATCTTTAACTCCAAATCAGGAAATTTCATCTCACCCAGAAAATTAAAGTTATGTCTTCTCACCCATCCTTTTCCACATGTTATCTCAATACATCATAGAACCAGTTCCATATTCCCAACTGAGAAAAGGATTTTATTCACGGATATTCCTAGTACAAGTACACGAAGGAGAGGGAACATGGAAACCTGTACTGGATCTGTTGTTGTTTATTTATTTATTTAATTAATTATTTTATTTATTACTGTTTGGTAACTTTGTAGTGGGCTGAAGCAAAGACCCTTTTCAGCCACCATCTATGCATAAATACAGAATGTAAAATTGGAATGAGTTATATGCGTCTCAAGAAAACAACCATATATAATAGAAATAATAAATTTCAGCATACATCTGACATGTAGCATAGTTATCATATTAAGTATATAAACAGAGTAGTATAACTGTTAAATTTACATTGTTGGATAGCGTACAAAAAGTTAGCTAGTGTTATATTCCCTAGTATAGCAGTTGCCAAATTGATTACAGAATATACAGTTTTAAAATGGTATTACAATCATAAAACTGGCAGCTAAGTAGTAATAGTAAGAAGCCAAATTAGTTGGATCATGTTGCAAGATTGCTAACCAGTTGCAAAATTCAAACTGCTTACACTCCAAACTATTTTTCCTCTAATTCTGCCCCTATCCTTTTTGGCCTCAGTGGACCTCAAAGATGCCTGTCATCACATACTTATTCACAGAGACTTCAGATAGTACTTAAAAGTTTTCTGTCTGTAGTTTACATTTTCTGTTCTCTTCTTTTACCATTAGTCCTTCTACAGCTCCAAGTGTAGTTACAAAATGTCTAACTCCAGTGATTACCTTTTGCAGATTACAGTACATTCATACCTTCCTCTGTTTAAATGATTGCCTTATTTTTGTAGACTCTTTTCAAAGTTGTCAGGAATCACTCTTTTTTTTTTGTCAGAAATCTAATTAAAAACCTAGGTTGTTTTCATCTCAGTCTGGAAAAGTCATAACGTCTCCACTTTCACAGACTGACATCTCTAGGTCGCTTGCTTGACAAAGCTCTAATGTTGCCTTGTCACCAGAAAAAGCTACCTTTCTTATTCATCTATAAAATTTCACCTTTTTGCCATTTCTGCCTTTATCCCCCCCCCCCTTCTTCCTTATTCCAAGTAAAACAATTTCTGAAAGGGATTTGTATATCCATACTCCACCCCTCGGATCTCAACTGTATCTTAGAAAACTCACTTTACAAACCTTTGAACCAGTTCTTGTAGTTAATTTGATAGTCTTGACGTGGAAAACCATTTTACTTACTGCTCTGACTTCAGCTAGGCATGAATTTGATTTGCAAGCCTTGATTGTTAACCAGCCCATCCTCTTATTCCATTAGGATAGAGTACCTTGAAAAACAATCCTTCCTCTATGCTGAAAGTTGTCGTGGAGTTTACTTTGAACCAATGCAGTCATCTTGCTAAACCTAAAAATAGGGTAGAGAGAAAATGCTGTGTACTTTGGATACTCACAGACTACTCAGAAGAGTGAATCTTTAAAATTGCTTTTCTTTTTAAAACTCCTTTCTGCAAGGGGGGCAAGCCACCCACATCCCCCTGAACTTATATATGCCAACTCCAAGATCACCATACCTCCGAGAAAGGGGAAAATTCTGAGAAATGGCATCTCAGAGTTAGTATATACAAGTCCAGGCATTCTGCTATTCAGTCTTTGAGTTTTGGGACTTGTTTTAATGGGTCCTGACATTTCAAATTTCAAATGGTTACCCCAGTGATAATTACATGTAAGGAGTAATGTAGCCTTGTGTGTAGGGCAGATCACTCCATGGCAAAGTATTATTTCATTATTTCCTCTTGACTGGGCTTTTTTTAGTTAGTTTACATGTTGACTAACTCTTGCCTGATCTAAATGTAACAGGTAACATTGTGTGCTTGAGTTAAAGCAGAGGTATTATGACACTGCACAGGGCTAGACAGCCTTCATCTGAAAACAGTTTCAACCACTGTCAGTCTTGTGGATGTTGCTGTAATGTTGAATTTGGAGTATTAAAAATGCGTAAAGCTTTGCATTGTTCATTTAAGTACTTTTATTCGTTGTACTGTGTATAGTGATGTTTGACACAGAACATCTTTTGTTTTAAGATATTGGACATATCTAATTTTGCATCTTTGCAAAAGGTTTTATTTCTCAATGTTTCAGTTTTATACAGTATGCAGTGTTTCATCACTCACAACTTCCATGTGGTTCAAAATCCACTTTTTGCAGAGGATATCCCACTTCACTGCTTTCCTTTAGCAGTCCTCTGTAACAAACCTTTTTTTCATTGTGGTAGCCAGTGTGTTTGAGGTGGACATTTACCCTAATTATACCACTCTAAAGAACTTGTACTTGTTCCCACATTTATTCACAAAATGAGAAGAGGAGAAATTGGCAAATGACAGGAAAAAATAGATTAGCCTGACTGAGGAGGTAACCAAATAACAAAGTAATCTATTATTTATTTATTGCTTCTTCATAGGATGGTACTTCCGTGTTACCAGCTGCGAAAAACAGGGATATGAAGTCATCTTCTAAAGTACCAAAAGTCACTTAATGGACCTCAGTGTTAGAGTATAAGTAGTAATTCAGCGTCTTCATCAATACCTTTATTGCTGTCACATTTAATCATGCTGGATCCAGAATATTATTGGTGTCTGAGTGTAGTGCTTCCAAAGCAATTAATCAGGGTATACCCCCTGTGCATACACTAAATCTTGTACCTTTTCCATCTCTACTGGTATTTAATTGTAAGTCATTTCCTAGTAATTATTTCAGTGTAACCCAGACAAAGGTATGGCATCAACAAGGACTTGTATCTGACATCGCCCTAGACCAGTGTGAGTCTTTGCTTATAATGGAAATATTTAAACTAGTTTTGGTACCAGTGAAACTCCTTGAAGGAAAAGAAAAAAGAAAAGATGCCCTTCACCTTTATCATGTAATTATTAAGAGGGATTTGCATGACCAAGACAGATGTTTACTCTTTTTATAGCTTCTGAAAATTCCTCACAGTCTTCCGGTTCACCCTAAGGGGACATATCCTTTGTGCAAGTTATAAACTGTATGTGAGAATGTTAATTGACAAGCAGATCATCTCTCTTCTCCAAATAAAATATATATGTAAATGTTGAGTTCCACCATTAGATCGGTAGTTCCCCCATTTTGATGCTTTTCAGGAAATCTTAAATCTAATAGGCAGAGTCCTGATACATAAACAGTTGCACCAAGAATCGACAGAATGCATAAAGTGCCTATAAATACACAGGATTTATATGATATTCATGAGGAAGTTGCTAGTATCATTTCATTGTCAGCATTTTATAATGAAAAAAGTGTTCCTTTGACAATTGTATCCTTTGACATTGTGTCAAGAATGTTAGCTAAATATGGTAAAAAAAGAAAACGTTTAGTTCTCTGACACTTAGGTTGTTAGTAGTATGAGTTATTTGGGTCTATATTATAACTTAGAAGATGTAAAACTTCAAAAGTTATAATGTCGAACCCACAACATCGAATGATGAAAATAGTGAAGCCCCAGAACATTGAAATCTTACCTAGGGCAAGATTTCAGTGGGCCGTTCCATGGCTTCGCTAATTCCTCCACTGTGGTGCAAGAGTTACCGACCTTGGGGTTAGGGTGCTGGTTAAGGTAAGTGGATAGTTAGTAATGTATGTATGGTTTAGTGTGGGGTTGGGTTTTGTTAACTGTATGTGTGTGGTTTATTTATTTTGGTGTGCTTGTGTTGTGTGTATGTTTCTCGGAACAGCAAATTTTTTCCCTGGGGAAAAAAATTGCTATTCTGAGCGTTCAATGTTATCAATATTCGAAATTCCAAGTTCGAACTTATGGTGTTCGATATTTTGGAATTTTGAATATATGATATAGACCTGAGTTATTTAGCCCATGCAGTCATACTATTGCAGGTGTCGAGTATGTTGCAGGTTTTGCTAAGCTCTGTTACCATAATTACACTGGAAGAGCTTACTGCTACAGTACATATTGGATTGGAGGTAATGTAGTGACATGTAGTTACTTTGCAGTAGATGTCTGTTCAAAGTCTATTTTGTCAGTGGTAGACATGGGGCAGAGTAGCTTAGAAAAGCATGGTGAACTGAACATGTTGACTGTGCTAACTGCATCTGTTACAAGATGTGCTACTTTGGTAGTTACCAGATGACATTATTCTTGACCTAGGTAAAAAAGAGAAATCAGTGTCTTTCTTTAAGAAAGTGTGCAACTGATCTGCCGTATAGTTTCAGAGAAATTATATAACAGTCATCCTTTAACAAACTCTGTAGCTGACCTACCTTACAATGTCAGTGGAGTTATACTTCAAACAAGATGCTATCTTATTAAAAAAGAGCACCCTTCCAGCAACAGTGGAGCCAATGCAGTACAGTGGAAAACTGACCAGTTGCACATCATGTCCAGAAGAAAAGGGCAGATTTAACCACAGATTCTCCAGATGAATTAAAGCTTTTGGTTTCTCCTTCCCCAATACACATTGTAGACATTCTTCAAGCTTAGCTTTCCTGTTGAAAGAAAGAAAATTATTGGCAAATGGATACTTCAGACATTAAATCAGGGTTAGTCAACAGAATTTAATCAGATTCCTCAAATACAAACACCATCAAATAATTTATAGCAGGTTCTGCGGGTAATTCATTGGCTGATAGTAAGAAAAGAGAAATACAGTTAGTCTTCACAACTCTGATAGATGAAGGTTTCTACTCCAGATGTTTTTCCATTCCAAAAAAGGACAGGATGAAGAGATGAGTTGTAAATTACATAAACTTGATCAACTCCACGGAAAGCAAACTCTTTCATGATAGTGACCACTTCTTCCATTCATAGAAGACATTTTTTTTACATAGTGAGACCTACTTTACATAGTGAGATGCACTTTCTCCTTCTAAGAGAAAGTATGTCTTAATGTCAGATAACTCTTCATCAGTATCAGTTTTCATTTCTGCAGTTTGGGCTGTCCACATCCCCACTAGAGTACTGATCAATTTTTGTTGATTTTTTTTTTTTATGCTTTGTTTTTGCTTGGCTATGTAATTTTTAAGCCCACAAGTCTGTTGTAACTGTTCACTGTAGATAAATTATTTTATTTTAGATTACATGGTTTTCCAGCAGCTGTTCATTGTTAGTCTCTCGTGCATTCTCAGTCTGTTTTTAATTTTTTCATTTATCTATCAAGTGAGTAAGCCCACTGGGCACACATGCCTTCTTTCAGAGGCAAATCAGGAACATTTTCCAGATAAGTGATTTATGCAGTCACACCATTTGGAAGGGAAGGCTGAAGGAATCAAACCCATGACTACAGCATGAAGCTTGTTATCAGTTCATAGACTTAGCTCAAATCTTCCAAGCTGAGTTAACAACCACATGAATTTAGTATGAAATGTTAAAAAATAACCTTAGGTTAATGTTTATCTGCTGCTTCTCATGAGACAGAATTACAGAAAGTAGTATTTGTGACAGTAGGGTTCGATGCATGTTTTATCCTGAAGACAGCAACATATTCTAAGTAAGACTTTTTTATTTTATATTTTGTAAGGACTAGCCAGAGGTGTCTTCATTTTGCCATACATGGCAGGAAAAACATGGCACAGCATTGCTGTAGTGCAGGTTTTCGACACTGGTGAACATTTGATGTTTGGTATTACCATACATACATCTTTGAAAGGAAAGTAAGATGACAGGGAAACAGTAAATGTTCCCTTCCCTTCACCAAACTGCTTCTCATTCATACCATAGAGCAATTCTTGAACATTTGAAACTGTTTTGGCATGATTGCTGAGATGGTCCTATTTGAATAATATTTAAATGAGACAATGTGGTAACCTAGAAGCTCTCACTGTAAGAAACCCTGGGACTGATCGAGTTAGCTAGTTGCTGTGTTCTCCCCTCGAGGCTCTGACACAACAGTAACTTTTTATATAAATCTGTGGTTGGATATGCTGTTGATGCCTCACCATGTTCTGCTGAATAGCACATCAGTTCTTACTAGCCATCAGAAGTCTTCCATATAAAGTTTGCTACCCTTAGTCCACAGCTGAACTGTCTACATTTAGGGGATGTTCCACAAAATAGTCTGTGATTTATACATTTATGAAACATAGAAGAAAGTGTGGGTCTTGCTTTGCATACCTGGACTTTTTTTACTTCCTGGTGTTTGGGCAAGTCAGAGAATTGCATAGGGCTAAGGTATGTAGTTTCTACCTCTTATCAGCCCAGGACAGTTACAGCCATTCCTTATGACTCTTATTTTCATTATGTAATAAACCTTTAGTTGTTTTGATTATTTTTCACGTAGTAAGAGACACAGTTGAAACCCTATTTTTATTTTGGTATTCATATTAACCTTGCTAGATGAGGATGATGAGAAAAGTGCCCATCTTTCAGAAGGGGAATAGGAGTGATTGCTGATTCAAAGATATTTCACAGAAATTCATATTATGCAAGTCTGGATGTGTCATGTGAAAGCTCTGCACAATCCAAAGTCTTAGCCTATTATTTTAACCCCTAAGCCATGAAATCCAGAAGTTGTAGAGATAATCACCAGCACAGATTTTTTCCCCAAGGAAGATTCTTGCATCAGTATTTTAGTACTATGCGTCAACATTTTACTTAGCCTTGTTAGTCCACCATCTACCTTTTTCTCACCTGCATTATGTTTGTCTTCCAAGAGCAAGGTGATATCTCTCTTACACTGTTGTGCCACTGCTATTAACTGGAGCACCAACAAATGTATAAACTGGCATTTCCTCACTTTATCTACAGCCATCAGTAAATGCATGTACAGATAAAAATGCTTTCTGTTAAGGATTTGCTTTATTAATTACAAAAAGTTTAGAGTGCTATAAACATCTCTTGCAAAGTATCAAACAAGTACATGTGGGTAGTCAGGTAACCTAGAAAAAGCCCCTTCATCAGTTTTTATTAGGGTAGCATATGACATTAAAACTACTAAAAATCATCAACTATGCATTAACTTTAATTGAGCTACAAAAATGAGAGGCCAGAAAGCATGAGACTTGCATTTTTAAAGAAAGGTTAGTCACGCCAGAAAAAAAAGAGGTCAAGAAAGAAAAAATACACAGTGCAAGTGAAAGGAGAACAATTCATCAGGAAGAGGAAATAAACAAGTGAAAAAAAAATTTAAAAAATTCCTTCTCTTCTCTAATATGGCTTATGTCTGAATTATGAAAGTTTATCAAAAAAGGTAAGAAGCCCAACTTAGGTTAGGAAGAAAGAAAAACTAAGTCCTCAGCACTGAAAGAAGTACTAGTGAAGGAGCCCAATGAAGGTTGAAAGATTGTAATTTTAAAAATTATATTTTGTAGTTCATATAAAGATCAGACTTGCATACACTTGCTGGAGCATGACTCTTAACAAGTATATCAGCATTAAGCTGAGAGCTTCAATTTAATGATGCAGCAGTAATCAAAAAAACAGCTACGAGAAAATCATATGGCTAAAGCAAAGCTTTCTTTCAAGAGGTCCAACCTCCTCTGTAAAGAAAATGATACACTGTATTAGACTACTAGACCATTTATCAGCATCAAAGCCTTTTCCCATTTTGTAGACAGGGTTATGGTGTCATATCAACAGTGACTGTTTATATTCCTGTTTAGACCAGGACTGTTATGTTTTTTTTTGCCTTGTTTTTATTGAGGCTCATTTGTTTGCATTTAACTTCTTCCTCTTCAGATACTCTGATTTCAAATGACCCATCATTTAGAACTACTGTGAAAGAACAACTACATATAAGGCCTCCACAGTATTCTTTCTAGTAATCATTTCAGCCAGTAGCTTCATTTGTTTTCTTGTCATCTTGAAAGCTGTGTTTCTAGTACCTGTCACTTAAGGAATGAGGTCTGAGCTGCAAGCCTTGATGTGTAACTCCATTGTGCAGTCTTCCTTATGGACACTGTCACAAAATAATTAATTTTTTCATCTTTCATTCCTAAAGTGGTTTCCTTTTTGTTTACACAAAATCTGCCACTCCCACCTCAAAAAAAGAAAACTCCTGCAAACTTAATTGTTCACAGTTATGTAATACAGTAATGCACCACAAATCAAAAAGTCTGATCAGCTGTTTCCTTTATGCAAGGCAAGCATGGCTTTTGTGACATAAAACTGTCAGTCAATTTGCTGGCTCAGTTTGCTACTTAGCAAAGAAGCTGCTACTCTGAAACTTCCTTCAAGAGTGTACCTGCCCAACACATTTTTGTGTTTGCATCCTGGACATCATCCAGCACAAACATCATATAAATGCTAAACCAAATATAGAATTAGTGCTGGTTGTTGAAGGGTGTCTGCCTTACTTCCCTGTTTTTCTGGCATGGAATGTTGCAGAAAAGTATTCCCAAGTATTTATACTACCAGAGTTTTTTTCAGTTTGAATAAGTATGGTACACTTACATGAGGTACCTGCTATAAGACGAGACATTTGAGAGATTTTTTTTCAGTGATACTAATGTCCTCTTACTATCTGCTATATTCTTTTTCTGATGTGTTCTACCCATTTTATGTTCTAGATATGTTAGAGTTTATATTGCTCTGTTTGATATTGGTATTTACAGTGGAAGGCTGTAATGTCAGCTGTAAAGATAAAGTTCAAATAGTTGTATTACCTTTGCTTATGTGAAAACAATGGATATGGTAATGCAGAAGGCATTCCATTTTCTTCTTTATAACTTTTCCACAGCTTTTGGTACAAAACAAATGAATTACTTTTCAAAAGCTATTTGCATACCCAGCATACGTCACACACTGTTTTCTGCACTAGCATCATCACTCTGCACATTTTGATGACACTAATGTAGGTGCAGGAGCAAAGATAGCTCTCAGCACTCAGGTTGTAGCACATGGTAATGTACAACTAGATTTCTGATTATGATTAAATGAATGGATAAACAATGTCTTTGTTTTCATAGTACAGAAGTTCACCTTACCTTGGTGTAATCACGTTCCCAAATTACTGCACATACTCAGTGCAGTCTGTCATGGCTGACAAGCACAACACTAAATTACATTTAAAATTCAATAAATCAGTTGTATCATGTGTGGATGGCTTTCCTTCATTTCTGGTATTTTTGGACAAAAAAGATCACAGTTCACAGCAACTACATACATGAACTACACTTTTCCACAAGCTTTGCACATCCAAGACAAATCCACACACCTGTAATGACATTACTGTGTTGACTGAAGATGTCCCATGCTCATACACTAAGGGACATTGCAGCCAGTGAAAGTGATTTTTTAAATTTAATATTTTAAGGAAAGATTTACCTGTGCAAAATTTCCCATGATGAAAATGTACATTTCTAGTGCACTGTAGTTTAAAGTTCTCTTTCAACCCTTTGAACTTGATCTTTAATTGTTAACATATTCTGCTGTATGTACTATTAACAAAATATAGTTGTTACCTGACAAAAGATGGCTATATATACTGACTGAAGAAAAATACGCTGACAGTGATCTAAAAATAGGTGAATGGAAAGCTTAATGATAAAGTGTTGCAAGACACCTTATCTTGGCTCGGCTGTTGAGTATCTCACACAACTCTTTTTATGACTTGAAGATTGCATTTCTTTTATTCCTATAATTTTCATAGATCAGTTGCTTTGCTGTACTGTCTTTAAAAAGTAATGGAACATGTGGCCTCACACATTTAACATTCATCCATGAATACTGCATTGCTAATTACTAGTTTTTGGTTTTTTTTTAAGCATTATATGGTAAGGGAGGTTAGACCTCCTTCACTTACAGAAATAAAGCTGATTTCTGTAGCTTATCAAGAAGTGCTGTGCAATTTTTTTTTTTCTATAGCAGAGTTCCAAAGAACATTTGGCATATACCACCTCACTTTTTCATTTATGGAATCTGTTATTTATAAAAGTGAAATACATACTTTTATAGGCTATTATTTGATGTGCTAGCATTAAGATTCCTTTGTAAATATTATTGCAGAATGATATAATGGATTGCATTGCCCAGGAAAATCGAAATAGTGCCTAATTCTTTTTTTAACTAAATTTTAAATGTCTTATTTAGAAGCGGAATTTCTTCATCTTATGAATCTTTAAGCATTTTTAAACCAAGTCTTACTGTTGTGGATTTTAAGAGCACTTTGCAAAAGTAGGAACTTCTGTATGAGTTCCTTGTTTAGGTAATTTGATCTGAATTAACATCCCAAAGGCACTAACAGAAGTTCTCTCATTCTAACAGATGTCTAGAAATGCTGTGTTTGAAAGCAGATGTTCAAAGTTCACACAAAATATAGCTGAACACAAAATTATCAATGTTTATGCACCCAGCAATATGACATTGAAATATTTATGTGACATAATTTGTTAGTGCCAAATGTGTAAACAGTATTGTGATGAAATTATATTTATATATCCTGTACTGCTACTATTTGAACAAATGTTTGTAAATGTTAATTTTTTGGGGAGTTTTTTGTGTAGTGAAATGTTTTGCAATAGAAAGTTTTGGCATGGATTTCACCTTATGTAGCAAATGTTCTGCTGATTTGTGTGTATTATACTTTCTGGTTGTTTTTGTGAATATTCATTCATGCACATACAAAGATGTAAGTAACCATTTCCACTTGCATCATGACTGTTCTACCAACATGAAATCTTGAAGGTCCTTGATAGGATACAATTCTTTTCCAACATCTTATGAGCCAGCTGTTCACAGGAGCTGTTCTTTGGTCATGCTAGTTAACAAGCATAGTGGAAATGACTTTTTATGTGGCATGTTCCCAGAGTTTTGCTTTAAAGTGTTCATCACAATGATGAATGAAGAAGACATTTTTCAGATGCATGTTCTGCACAGACTGTATACAACAAATGTGCTTAAACATACTGAAAGATAAAATAGTATTTTTTGAAAAGATAAACCTGCAAACTTTCAACCAGATCAGCTCAATGGTGTACATTGTTGCAGGACTGAATGCAGCTTTTTTGAATTACATTTTTGTACATTGAACACACCACCATTATTCCAGTGCTAGGTAATATTAAGTGTAAATGTAGTTTGTTTGCATGCTACAGACCACAACTGATAAAGATGAAGGAATCTGATTTGTTACCATGTGTGGGAATTTATTTTCAGAAATTAAATGTTGCTTCCCTCCACTTTTCAGTAGAGAAAAGGAGCAATGACATTTTTGGGGCTACAGACTGGTGTGCTCTAACTTCAAAAACTTTTCACAGTGTATAACTCTTATGTTTCCTGGAATTGTTGAAGTTTCTTGTTCTGATATTTTCAGCATGGCACACTTCTGAAAATTCTCTAGTTCCAGTGCTTGGCAGTGTGTTTGCCCCTTCTGCAAGTACATGTTGTGATATCACATGACATGGTAGGAAGACAGTTAACTCCTGCACCACCATCCATTCCTTTTTGCCACTTGCATTGTCTAGATCTCGGTCCTGATGTTCAGCATAGAAAATGTCCTGTGTTTGTTTTCTAGTTACATAAACCTTCAAACTGTTCTGTGATTGACAGATTAGTCACCAGGACATATGATAGTAGTATTTTTCTATGTGGAACTACAGCATAAGTTGACACATTCCTATAAGTGCCAATGCTTCATTCTCAGTAGTTACATGAAATGTAAAGAGGATCTTAAGGGCTACATCACTGCAAAGAAAATAGTATGTGTGGGGGAGGGGTGCTCAGGACAGAAAATGGCACATAGGTCTTTTATCTGAACCTAATTTGGTGCTGGAACAATGGACAAAGGTAGGGGATCCAAAGGCCAGGCATTGCTTCTTAAAAGTCTGTTCACAGGGGACTGATCTTACATGCCTGTTGCTGGACAATGATGAGAATTGCACAGAAGGTATACCCCTGCAATGGTCATAGGTTTACATCATGGGGTGTTAGCACTGAGCCTCCCACATTTGTGAGTCTTGAGCACAATTCTGCATCATTAGCTTATATGAAGCAATCTCTGTCTCATAAGTCATCTACTGAAGGCTTGTTGGTTAAGTTCATGCCAGAGGAATCTGCTCTTCTGGCCTTCCACAAGTCAAATGTAGTTAGGCACTTAATGTTAAGGAGATTCCCACTGCAAGTGCAGTCACTGGGATGGCCTTAATATTGGCCATGTGTGTGTTAATCATCATCTGATAAGACTTTTCCTCATCAGTTCAGGAGTGTGCACCTTTAGGTAGCATGGATAGCTAGAGTTGAAGACCCCATGCAGGCCTATCACACCCCATTATTTCATGTGTCATATCTTACTCCTAATGCAGGGGGTTGCATTGATTGATACTTAATGCTCTTTTGCCCTTCAGTTATTAGTGGGTACTTTAAGTGAAACAAGGGCAGGCCCTGGCATCAATATAGGGATGGAGAGTGTCTCCCGTCAGTTTCCTCCGTGAATAGGATTATGAAAATCCAGAGCTTTTTGTCTCTATCTGTTCCCCAATGTCCCTTTCTTTTGTGGAACCTCTTAGGCTTATGAAGGTCACTGTGGATTGGCCTGTTGCTACTCTGTATATCCTCTAACAAATACGAATAAGGAACTTTGGGCCACCCTCAATAAAACATGCCCTGAAAAATGCCATTTGGAACCAAAAAGACTCCAGATCCATCTCCATTTTCTCTCCAAATGGTGGATGCTCTCTGTAATCCCCGACAGAGTGAGAGAAGTTGTATCCTAACCAAGCATCCCAAGTCAGATTATTTCATTTTTTTTTTTCAGTCCAGTGCAAGTCTTAGAGGCCACATCTTCTTTCCACTTAGCCACTCAAAAATAAGTCCAGTGCTTTGGACAAGATAGGCACAAGTATTGTGCTTTGTCATTTAGGGACTGTAGTCGCTTAATTATCTGTGTCATCTATCTTGGTTCCAGTTCTTCCTTGTAAACTAAGTTCTAGAAAAGCTGGCAGATCTTCCTGAATCTGTGATCAAAGATTCTTTAGAATAAACCCTCAAAATGGCTTCTACATTGGGCTTCCACAGATCCTAATTGACTGTTCTGACCCTGCAAGTACAGCAGGCTCAGGACTGTACCTCTGCCAGATAGTGTATCTCAGATTATTTATCTTTAAGGATGAGCTTAGGCAGACCTTTCTATGCATTTTTATGCAGTGATTTCTCCATTAAGCAGGATTTCCATGACCCAAAGGCATCCAGAAGTGGAAACAGACTTCAACCACCATGGATGGTCTCTTTATACAACACCTCCCTTTACCTGGAGGCTGATCCATTTCTCCATGAAAAATAATTATTTTCATAGGATGAAGAAAGGCCCAGGCCTCAGGAAGTGTCACAGCCTTTGGGTACTTCTAGTATTTCTAGAAGTCTACTAGTGATGATTTCACCAGTGTTGCAGTTATTCTAATATTCCTTCAGGACTATTTGTAGTAGAACTTAGAAAGATAGATCTGATAGTCTGGGTGAGATTGCAACAGGCTCAGTCCTTCCTAACTTGTCTTACAACCACAGACTTCACTGGTTAATCCCTTCCTGACATGAGGTTCTACATCTTCACCTGATTTTGAAACAAATCATCTGCTTCCTGAGACTTAAACTTCTTGATTAGCAGGCTACCATGTCATCTGTTAGAATATCTCTCAACTGTTCAGATTTTTGCAAAATGTCTGGATCTTTGCCTCATATTTTCAGTCTGTTTCTCATAACATTTGTAGTTTTCTGGCAAATCACAGAGGATTAAAGTCACTACATAATGACATACATTTGAGTTTCAGTGTTCATACCCTTCAGAAAATGCATGATAACACAAATCCTGTTATTCTAGTAACTTTCTAAGTTTATAAGAGCAAAATTTACATGCGTTTCTATTTTTGGTCCTTTGTCCCCTTATTTTTTAGGTTTTGCCCAGATTTCTTGTGCCAAGAGGTTAAAAAGTATGTTTAAAATTCATCTCTTCAAAAATGTTTTTTCTTGGTGACCATTGCCTCTGCTTGTAGAATCTTTGAGCTGCAGGTTCTCCTCTCAATGTAGCAAACAGAATTAAGGTTATATGCAATATTAAAGGGCTTCATTCTTTAGTCATTGGTCTCATTCCATCAGTCCCCATTTGCCTGTAGCATGACTCTGAGCAAGTCAGTTAACTACACAGAACTGTTTTTTATTTATTTTTAATGTACATTTTTTAACTAGGTAAGCCCACTGGACACAGTTGTCCCTTCTCAGAGGACTTCTGGAAGAACACTGTCTGATTTAATGACATACTCAGAGTCAAACACACTAGGCAAATTGAGGTTGAAGGAATCAAATCCCTGTACTCTTTGGTTACAGGAATCGGCTCATTAATAGTTCAGAGCTTTAATCCTCTGCTCCATTGTTAATTGCATCCCCCTGACAACATGCAGCTGTAATTAGTGGGTTTTCCTGGTCAACAGGTTAACAAATCAGTATAATAAATTAAAAAATGTAGGGGAACACCCTTTAATGTTTCACAATGATCTTTCACCTAGGCATATGAATAAGAGAGGGTTCCCTTAGGGTTAATCCTTCTCAATGTGCTTTCAGAATTCTGTGTAAACCAATACATTCCTTTTCTTTTATTATTCCATAGGCATAATCTAGGGGAGGAAAGGCTTATTCATACCTCAAGCATATATCATTAGCACTGGTTTTACCAGAAGAGGATGCATATGGTCAGAGAGACAGACTAGTTGCATAGTATGGTCCAGGTAAGGAGAGACTTTCAGGAGCTAAACAGACCCTTTCTGAGCTGATTGCTAATTAGATTGTGTTTTGTCATCAGGCAACTATCCACCTGTTTGAAAATTATGTACCCAGAGACCAACACAAAGGACTTGTATGTTTCCAGTCTTCAATCAGAAATGTCTCCATCACAGACATTTATGCCACAGCCTCTCAGTCATCTGTTCACAGCTTCAAGCATTACTGCTTTGAGTATGATTACAGGATTTAGGTGTACTTTGATACTTGAGGTCTTAGCCTTCTGAACCCTTGCCTTTTGACCTCCCTCAGCCAGAGAGGTTTACATTTTTTACTGACTGAGATTCTTCCCAACAAGGCTTCATTGTGACTTAATAGCTCATCATCTATGGATGCATTTTTCTGATAGCCAGATATGCAATTATATATTCTTGCAGAGGGGTTATGTCTTTCTACTCAATGGACCATTCTGGTCCAGTGAATAATATCACAACATGTGCAGATAGGAAGTACAAGTACCCAAAGCACAAGAGACAGAGAAAGTTCAGAATTTTCTGTAGATGAGTTTAACAGAAAATTCCAAGAATTCCTCTCTGCACAAATCTTTCTTGTAAGATGTTAGGGTTAGTACATAGCTGTTATTTTCTTCTGTACTCTGGTTCACAGGTTGTCTGATATTCAAATGATTGTGAAGTATGAGGGTCAGTCTAAGAAGTTTTTGTTCTGTAATTTACCAGTACTTCCAGGTAAAAGCACTTGCTAATATTGTCATATGTAGAAAATAGGTTAGTCTAAAAGTCGTGTCATATGTGATGCTACTTGCTGAATCAAGAGCTCAAAAAATCAGATACATGTTGAAGCTTTTGTCAGTTCAATGTGCTTCCCTGTTCTTAAAGAGACAGAGGCAAGAACATGTGCATGTGTAATATACCATAAAGTGTACTGAGATGGATTAAAGGTCAACTGCATGACACTTGGTGTGATTTCAGGGTATATACATACTTGGTTCATAAATTTTTGCATTGTTGTACAGGCCTGTGCTGTTTTTCTCACAATATAGCTGTATAGTAGCCCTTAATTAAGAATTAAGTTTTTACTTGTACATTTTCAATAAAATTCTCCAGTTTCATTCACTGAAAATGCCTTATTTGTTTACTGCCTTTTAATGGTTTGCTTTATTAATCAGCTGCTTATTCTTTCAACTTTTGCATACTGAAATTGCAGATTCATTAAGACACAAAATATTGCTTGAGCCACTCAGACTGCCAGAATATTTACTGGTTTTCATTTTCTGTTTTCTGAGAGTCCTGTCTACAAATGTCCAATGTGCCTAGCTGTATAGTGTGTTCATTTGTCTACATCTGCCATACTTAAGATGGCTGATTAACTCTGAATTGTCCATGAATTTACCATTGTGGGTAAGTAAGATCTGAAAGGATCAGCTCACTTACCTGCCAAACAGGTGGTTCATTAAATGAAACAATATATTGTGCCCAGGCTAATTTCACTTGCTCCACAAAACAAACCAAGAACCAAAAAGGTTGAAACTACTGAAATTAATTGTTCAATAGACAGGGTATTAAACTTATAGAAGTACTTATTAAACACAACTGGCACTCCATTGAGCAGCTAACAGATGATCCATCTAAGTTAGACCAAACTCTTAAAAAATATATGTGAAATTGTTCAATCTCACCGTTTGTTCTTACACACGGTTCGGAGCCAATCCTTGGCTCCGAGTCGGCCGCATCACTAGCTCGCATCTTCGAGAAAGCTCGAGGCACAGTAATATCCCATGATCCTCCGGTGCTAGCCCTACAGATCTAGTTTGCCGCTAGCAGCAGATCACATCGAGAGGCTCGGGCCAGTAGTATTTTTCTTATTATATCTTGTTATTTCTATATATTTACTTCAAATTTTACTTTTCTTTATAGTATTTGATAGGTTTAATATCTAGTAGTTGTTTAAAGTAGTTGTAGTCAGGTTGTTATTTAAAAAGTTAGTAAGGGCCTTAGGCCATTCTTTTTCTGTAACTATTTACAGTACTTAAAAAAAAAAAAAAATATATATATATATATATATATATATATATATATATATATATATATATACTTTCTGTTCTATTTTTCATATAGTCATATATATATATATATATATATATATATATATATATATATATATATATATATATATATTAGTGTGCTGTGTGAGTGTATATATTGCATTTAACATATATTATAAAAAAATTTTTTTTCTTTTCTTAAGAGTGTAAGATGTCAGAAAAGACCAAAAGTGGTTTTAAAAGGTGTCAGTGTGGACAGAAGATGTCCATTACTGACAACCACTCATCCTGCGTCTACTGTCTTGGCCCTCTACACTTGCAGGAAGACTGTTCCATCTGTCATTCCTTTAGTGGGAGGGTCATGATGGAAAGACGCAGGAAGTTGGTGGACAGAGGGTTGCTTAAACCCGAGTTTCAGGAGGCCCTGGACAAGGCTGAACTGGTTTCTAAGTCTTCAAAGGGGTCGAAGTCTTCAAGAGTGTCAGAGCCCAAGTCATCGGCTCTGAGCACCTCTTTTCAGATTCGGACACAATGACTTCGGTGCCGGCTGTCGAGACTCTATCGCTGCATGAGGCTCAGGTCTTGGAGCCGGTATCAGAGGTACCACCTTCGGCTATCCTTTGCTCGGTGACGGCTTAGATCCCTTCGACCCATTCTTCGAGGCCACTTTCCGATTCTGATGTGGACCAAGTGGTACAGAAGCTTATGGAGAACTCGGCCTTGTCCAAATTAATCGAGGTTTCATCCCAGCTGGTTTCAAAACTCGAAGCTATTCCAGTTCCCTCAACACTTCCTCCTCAGAGACCCATTGAGTCATCGGTGATAGGAGCCGAAGAACCAATGGTTGTAGAACCCTCGGTGCCGAAGCCTCCAGTAGTGCTATCGGCTCCGTTGACCTCGACTCCTTCGGAACCAGCCGGAGAGTCTCGGAGCCGAAGATCTTTCCTGGGTTCTGGGGGGGATAGTCGAACCGAGATGTCTGTTCCGACTCTTCCCCTCGGTGCCTCGGCTCAGATCAGTTCGGATCCGTCCTCGGTGTCAGAGCCCATGGTTCCGATTCCGGAGAAACTAACCCCTTCTTCAGATCAGGTCAGATCTTCGGGTCGGGGCACCGGTGCCTTTGACATCATGAGGAAGGTCTTGTCTGATCAGACACATACTTCATCGGTATCTTCATCTCCTTCCCCAAAAGGTCCGCGTTCTGCTTCTGTGCCTTCGGTTCCCACTAAGCGTCGAGACCCAATGCCTCAAAAGTCCCCACAGGGCGACTCTGGTTCCTCGGATGCATCCCCAGAAGCTCCCGCTGAGGATGTTCCGAGGAAACAACTGTGCAAGAGGAGGAACATAGATTCCCCTCAGGAATCTCTCACGTCTGATACTGATTTAGATGAAACAGAAGGGTCCCCACGGTCCACCTCTGAGGATGTCTTGTTTGCAGACATTTTGGAAATCCTGAAGCAAAGAGGTGACTGGCAAACCCTTACCCCTTCTGTGAATGAATCGGTATTACTGAAGGCATTTGGGGCTCAAACTTCTACCTCCTGGATGACTCCACCCTTTGACGATCTCATGGAGCTTATAGCTCGGAGGGCTTGGGAAACACCTGATACAGTGGAACCAGTTCCCCATAAACCAAATAAATACATGACGGCTCCCCAAGATAAAGCCTATCTTACAAAAGGAGTTCCCGTAGACACTATGGTGGTGGTGGCAGCCACTAAGAAAGAGATGTCTGAATCATCTTCCTCTGTCCATCCTCCTAATAGGGATTCTAGGACAATGGACAGATATGGGAAGCGCATATTTAGTTTGGTGACTTTTTCTATCCACTCGCTCAACTACCTTACGCATTTCACGCGTTTACAGAGAGATCTCATTAAGGAATTAGGAGATACTCTCCAGGGACACACACATGCTGCTGTCGCTGAGAAAGTGACAGCACAACTTAACACCCTAAATTCCATAGTCAACTCGTCCATGAGGCTGATTTCATACGCAGCTGAAGGATCGAGTAGAGCGGCAGCTTCAGCGATTACCCTGAGAAGACAATCCTGGTTGCGCTTATGCTCCTTTGCCGAAGCCTTTAAGTCTTCCTTTGCCAGCGCCCCCTTCGATGGTGCCTCCTTGTTTGGGCCCAAAGTAAAGGAGACTCTCACGAGGTGTGAACAAGAAGGGAAGACCCTGTCTGCCGTAGGGGTCCATTTTTCCGTTCCATCTAGACCCGACCCTAAAGGGCAACAAGGAGGAAAGATATGGTTCCGAAAGACTCGGGGATCTTTTCAACACACCCAAAGTGAGGCCCCTCCAGAGGCAGAGGAGGGGGAAGAAATGGAAGACGCCGCCCAGCCGGCAGAGGGAGTCTGCAAAATCAGGGTGACAGAGAGACCTTCTCTGGGAAACCCTTCCAGCACTCCTGAGTGCAGGCCCGGCTGTCCTACACTGGTGGCAGTCGGGGGTCGCTTGGCTTTATACCCAGAGGCCTGGCTAAATCTTACATCAGATTACTGGGTAAAAAGCATAGTTACCAGAGGCTACAACATCCCCTTCATAAAAATACCACCAAACTCCAAAAAACTCCCAGATGTTCCACCCAATCTGCGAGACCAAGCAACCATAGAGATAGGAAGGTTGCTCGAAAACAGAGTCTTCCAACCAGTCCCAGCGGACCAAATAGGATCCGGAACTTACTCAAGTTTCTTTTTAGTTCCAAAGAAAACAGGGGACTGGAGGCCAATTTTAGACCTCAGCAAGTTAAATACCTTTGTGAAAAAGGAAAAGTTCCGGATGGTCACGCTTCAGTCAATCCTCCCTTTTCTGCAAAAGGGTGACTGTGCTGTATAGATCTCAAAGATGCATACTACCATATCAAAATGGCCAGGGCGTCCAGAGATCACTTGCGCTTCCGGCTGGGAGCCAGTCATTTCCAGTTTCGCGCTCTGCCCTTTGGTCTCATCTCAGCCCTCAGGGTGTTCAAATGCATGGCAGTAGTAGCGTCTCACTTGAGACGAAATGGATTCTGGGTGTTTCCTTATCTAGACGACTGGCTCCTTTCCGCCACCACCAAGTGTCGTCTTCTACAAGCCAGGGACTACACCATCAGTCTTTGCTCTTCACTAGGCATAACGGTGAAGTTTGGAAAATCTGTCTTTTCGCCGTCACAGCGTATCTTATTTATAGGAGCACAGCTAGACTCTTCCCTGGCTCAAGTTACTCTCCCCCCACCAAGAGTATCAGACCTCAGGCATCAAATTTCGCTCCTTCTTCACAACAAGAGAGTCCCTGCACGACAAATATTAAGAGTGCTAGGCTTGATGGCAGCCTCCCTTCTTGTAGTTCCTTTAGGCAGGATGCACATGAGGATCCTTCATTGGATGCTATTCGCCCAGTGGTCGTATCTACAACTTCCACTGTCTCACAAAATCTTGATCACGAATTCTTGCAAGAAGGATCTCTTGTGGTGGATACACAGTCAAGAGCTAACACTAGGATGACCCTTTGTATTACCCAGTCTGGTAGCAACTCTAACCATGGACGCTTCCCTGATAGGGTGGGGGGATTCTTTCAGGGACAAACAGTCCAAGGTCAATGGTCCAACTTGGAGTACAATCTGCACATCAATGTTCTAGAGCTGAGGGCAGTGTTTCTAGCGTTGCAACACTTTCACAAGTCCTTACCTCGGGGAACAGTGACAGTTCAGACGGGCAACATGTCAGTGGTCTGGTACATAAACAAGCAAGGGGGAACCAGATCTTACCCGTTATGCAGAGAGGCCCTCAGAATTTGGCAATGGGCAAAGTCCACTGGACGCTTTCTGATAGCAACGCACATCCCGGGGACTCAAATTTTTAAAATGGGAGGTACTTAGACCTCTATGATAATTTATGTATTAACCTGTAACAACATTGTTTGTAAAAATGTTTTATTTTGCTATTTTTTTTCTGCACGGAGCTTATCTCCCCGGGCCTCTGCTGAAAATGGATATGTATCCAGTTGGACTAGCCCGGTCAACAAATGTAAAATAAAAAATAAAATAAATAATTCCAACGTAATCGCGGACAGGTTGAGCAGAGCCATCCTCTTCCCTCACGATTGGTCCCTCAAACCTCAAGTGGTGGAAGAGCTCTTCCGCAGATGTGGCCAGCCTTGCTATGACCTGTTTGCATCCCCTTTGAATGCCAAATGCAGAAGCTACTTTGCCCTGTTACCCCCCCAGGGGGTGTCCCCAGGGACGCACTGGTATACGATTGGCCCCCGAGTCTCCTTTACGCTTTTCCTCCTGTTCCACTAATTCCCAGGTTTTGTAGAAAGCCAAACATCTGGACAGGACCATAATACTGATAGCCCCATTCTGGCCTCGACAAATCTGGTTTCCTTTCCTTCAATCCCATCAAGTGGAGGAACCATGGATACTGGACCTAGAGCCAGACCTGTTGACACATTCATCGGGAGTTCCTCACACCTTCCTCAAGTCCCTCAAACTGACAGCTTGGCTGCTCCGCTTCCCATCTTAGCCAGGTCAGAGTTACTATCTCCTGCAGTACAACAAATTATTGTATCTTCTCACAAACCATCTAAAAGAAAATTGTACATCAGCAAATGGAACCGTTTTGCGCACTGGGCCTCCAAACAAGGTATAGATCCATTCGGGGCCCCAGTACACAAGATACTAGATTTCCTCACCTCACTTTTTCAAGAAGGAGCATCAACATCCACTATAAGGGTTCAACTGGCCGCTATTTTCAATTTTCATATTGGCCATGAGGATGGTTCTCTTATGTCCCACAGGCTTTGTAAAGCCTTCATGAAAGGTACTTTTCACCTCCGTCCCCCCTTTCGTAATCCAATAGCACTTTGGAATCTTAATCTCATGCTGTCACAACTCGTGTTGCCCCTTTTTGAACCAGCTACCACAACTCCGTTAAAATTTCTTTCGTGGAAGACACTTTTCCTGGTTGCCATCACTTCCGCCAGAAGAGTTTCAGAGTTAGAGTTACAGGCTCTATCTATCCGACCCCCGTATATGATTTTTCATCCAGATAGAGTAACCTTGCGCATCAATCCGTCCTTCCTTCCGAAGGTTTGTTCGATTCAGAACATCAATCAATCGAACTACCTACCTTCTTTAAAAATCATTCCAATAAGCTAGAATACACATTGCACAAATTGGACGTTCACAGACAACTAAGATTTTACTTACATAGGACAAAAGAGCACAGAAAGTCAGATCAACTATTTGTCTCATATGCTGACCAAAGAAAAGGACAAGCAGTAACAAAGGTTACTTTATCCAAATGGCTACCTCTTCAGCCCATACCACTCGTTTGCCCTTAGATACCATTTGTGCAGCGGCAACTTGAGCAAAACCACATACCTTTATTGCCCACTACAAGCTAGACAAGAGTTCCAGGGACAGGGCGATGTTTGGTTCCACTGTTCTCAGGAATGTTCTCCCTTGAGCCACCCGGGAAAAAGGAGCTAGGGACTCTACCCGTGTGTAAGAACAAACGGCGAGATTGAACAATTTCACATTAAGAAGTTATGTCTTACCATAACGATCCATGTGAATTGTTCATCTCGCCTTTGTTCTTACATTCCCCCCCTCCATCCCCCGTCCTACGGTCTGGGAGAACTGTTTTCAACTAGATTCCTTTTCAGCCTTTTCTAGGTATGGTTGGCATGTTATTAATAACAGTAATGGCATCTTTTATCCTCTACCTGGCAGTAGGGTTCCAGACACTTTGTAGTATCCGTTTATAAGTGTTTTAGACACAGTTCTAAGAGGGATTCTTCTGGTATAGCAAACTAGATCTGAGGGTTAGCACCAGAGGATCATGGGATATTACTGTGCCTCGAGCTTTCTCGAAGATGCGAGCTAGTGATGTGGCCGACTCGGAGCCGAGGATCGGCTCCGAACCGTGTGTAAGAACAAAGGCGAGATGAACAATTCACATGGATCGTTATGGTAAGACATAACTTCTTATTGTTTCCTTGTAATCATGGTCAATATAATGAAATATTCCACAAGATTGACAAAATTGTCATAGATATTAAAAGAAAGGAGGAGAGAATGTTAGAAGGGGATCAGTTGGACTATCAGGAGGGTAAGATGCACCCTTGACCAATCAGCATGCAGAGGAGGTAGAACCTTCTGGAGAAGAGAGATGATGAGAGAAAAATGGTGACTGATATGCTTGGTAGTGAAAATGGGGAATCCAAATCTTTAGAAGAGGTTAACCTCAGGGGGTCTGAGAGGATCAAAAATTGGAGGAATCACCAACAATAGACCGATCATCAGAGGAACCAGCAATATCAGTGGAGGAGGTGGTACAACAAAGGGCAGAACAACAACAGGAGGCAGAACCATTCATAGAGGAATACAGGCTTTGTGACCAGTTACTTTCAGCGGACAGTGGGACATTTATTACTCTTAACAATTCAGGTGACTTTAAACTATAAAGTTTCACTGCTAGTGTTTATAGTGACATTCACATGAATTTATTTAGTAAAAGACCATCTTTTGTTCCTAATATGTGTTTCAGGATCAAATATTTTTTGGTGGACTTGAAATTATACATTAGAAAATTGAATTTTAGAATATTATTTCAGAGTGCTAATATGGATTACAAAACAACATTTTAAATAGAAGAAGCACTTTTAATCCACCCTTATCCTTCCCTCTTATATTATTCGAGAAAATGTGTGAGTTTGATTTTAGGAACTTTTTACTTAATAGAAGGGGTCATCATTTAATAATGTAAGTGAAACAGAAAAGTTCCTGTTAAGAGATTATGCATGACAAGAATGTAAAGGTTAGGAAACCCGACAAGAGAGATGGAGTGGTAATAAACGAAAACAGTCCTTGAACCAAATAAGGAATCGGATGCAAAAACCAGAGAGTACAAGATAAAGAACAATAATCTGGTTCCACACAGCAGTGAAAATCAATATGTCCTTTATTGTAGTAGGTAAGCGCTTTCTTGGAATAAAATCCGCTTCATCAGACCAACAAAGATAGAATAGCAGTTACATTTTTAAACACTAAAACATTCAATCAAAAATCAGATAAAATGTGCATCATAGCTAAAAGCCATGTGATAAAATACATCTGTAGAATATATAGATTGTTAAAAAATTGAATAAAACAGACTAAATGAACAATATGTACTTAAAACTGGTAAATACAATAGTAAAAAATAATAAAAGATGGACTATTGAAATATACATGATAAAATATTAAAAGAGAGATCAATGCTTTAATGGCCGTGCTTTAAGGAAGGGTTTCAGGGAAACTCTGTTGTTTAAACCAGGAGGTTTATCAGCTTGAAAGCGCAAAATCCATTTCTGTTCAATAGATTCTGTTCTATTATTTATGTCACCTCCTCTCTTGGTACTATGCAGAATCTCTAGTACCATAAAGCTAAATTTATGTTCTTTACCCTCTTTAGCTACATGTAGTGATAGTGCACAGGTTTCTTTAACATTCCAAATATCCCTAAGGTGTTCAAGTATTCTATCCTTAAACACCCTGTTCATTTTCCCTATGTAAAATGAGAAGCAAGGTAGTACAATATTAAAAATAGACATCATTTTTTGTTCGACAATCTGCATAAAAAGCAGTATCTATCTTAAAACCCAAAGTGGGATGTGTGAAATGATTACCAATATGTATATGTGTACAGGCCATACAATTCCTACACATATATGTACCAAGTCTATCAGATATTATAGTTGATTTAGTATTAAAGGATCGATAACAGAGCTGACTCTTAAGTGATCTATTATTTCTAAAAGCAAAATTGGCTGTGTGCCAATGACCACCTCATGTACAGTAGACAAAATATCCCAGTTCTTTTTAATAATATCACATGCTACATGCACATTACTGGCAAAGGTCAATGGCATCCTTAGTTTATTCCTAGTGGTATCAGTGGAAGCATCACTTGAGAAAGTATTGTCAATATTATCCCTGTTGTTAATACTAGTGGGGGAGGAGGGAAAAGTATGGCTGGCACTTACCTGATCTATGCCGCCATCCTTTTGTTATTTGAGAACCAATAAGTTTACTACTATAGCCTCTTTCTAAAAATTCTTGTTTGTGTTTGCAATGCAACAATGACTATCGTCATCATTAAAAAGTCTCATAGTTCAAAATATCTGTCCTTTCAACACATTGAACTTCGTATGATTCGGATGCATATTGCTATAGTGTAGAACATTATTCTTTCTAACAGTTTTCTTATACAAAGTAGTAAACACAGTGGATAAATTATTTTTAGTAACTTTAACATCCAAAAACTCTGCATCTTTATCAGAGTGGTAATAATGTTTAAGACCGATTATTTGAATAAAATGTATGAACATCTGTATAATGATGAGTGCTATCAGGAAACCTTCCTGAATTACATCAATGTTCTATACAAAAAATGTTTTTTTCTTCAGGATATGCTAGAGCAAGGCCACATTTCTGAAGACGTTTTTGGCTTTTTAGATGTAAAATTCCCAGTTATTCCTTCCATATTCGGCATGCCAAAGGTACATAAGAGTCTAACTGACGCCCCCCATGAGGCCTATAGTTAATGCTGGAACATCTATAACACATTCTCTATCTATATAGATGTTAAACTGAAGGATTTGGTGAATACTCAACCACACCTATGTCATGGCTTATGGGACTTCTTGGCAAAATTAAGGGATGTTGGGTACATGGAAAATCTAGCTTTTTTGACTATAGATTTTATGAATTTATTTAACATCATACCCTGTGTTCAAGGATTGGAAATGTTTCATGAGTTTTTATTAGAGTCTGGTGTTTTTAGTACTTATGAAATTAATGTCTTGGACACATTATTAGAGTTGGCTTTGGATTACAATTTTGTCCATATTGATGGAAAGTACTTTCAACAAAGGAAAGGGGTAGTGATGGGGGCTTCTTGTGACCCCCTTGTTCACCAGTATAATAATGCTTCAGTGGGAAAAGAAATTTGTGTTTAATGTGTTCAGTCCTGCTCCATGGTGGTTATATGCACATTTTTTGGATGATGTTTTTGTTGCCTGGGAGGTTTCTGAATCTGATACCGAGGCATTCATTAAATACTTGAATTCTACAACTTCATTTTTAAAATTTACTTATTTATATAATTGTAATAGAATAAGTTATTTGGATGTCTTAGTGACTGAAGACGTCATTATGAAGTCTATAGTTAGTAGTATACATAGGAAGCCTACCCATTCCAATGGCTTATTGCGTTATTCCAGTTGTCAGCCAGAGCATTTTAAGAGAAGAATTGTAAAAGATTAGTTTGTCAGGTTATCAAGGATGGTCTTGGATGATACACTGTTTGAAATAGAAGGAAACAAGTTGGCAAATATGTTTTTTTCCTAGGGGTTACCCTGAGGACTTAGTGGTTAGTATATTTAGTGAAGTTAAGAGGAAAAGACAGTCCAGAGATTTGGTATCTATTTTCAAGTCATTGCAGGTTCAGTCAGTTATTAACAACAGGACATATATTAGAGGTGATTACACCTGTTCATTTATTACCACTTATACTCAAGACCATGAGTTCCTTTTTAGTACCCTTAAAAAAACTGGATTTTTTTTTTTCGTGCTTTGATGGTCTAATGAATATTTTGGAGGAAAAACACAGAATAGTGTATAGGAAATGTAAATCTTTAAACAAGCTTTTAGAAAAAGCTAATCAACCTTGTTTTTTGACTGAGAAAATGTTTGGTACCTTTAAATGTAATTTTTGGAGTCAATGTAAGTATATTTTAGAAAAACAAAAAGTCAAGATCAACAAGGAGGTTGTTTACACATCTTTCCACTGTACATGTAATTCCATGGGAGTAATATATGCTACTTTGTGTAAAAACTGTGATGATTTTTACATATGGAAGACCCAGCGCAAATCTAGAGAGCGGATTTATGAACGTTCTTTAGGTATAAGGAATAAACAAAATAACAATTCCTTATATAAGCATGTGGAAAAGTTCCCTGGGCACACATTTTTATTTTTTTGGTATTGACACCATACCTAAGGGGTTAGTTGGTGGTCCATGGGCTGATTTAATAGAATGAAAGGAGGCTTTGTGGCAATTGAGATTAAATGCCTGTGTTTTACCAGGGTTAAATGAACAAATATCTTTAGGTAGAATCCTAAGACTTAATTCCTGTAAGGTTTAAACAAATGTTTTTATAGTTGAATTTTTTTTATATATAGATATTAATTTATCATTTTTATTGTTTGAGAATTAATAATATTATGTTAGAATGATTATGTATTTACATTCATTTGTTGTTTAAGTGGTTTTCATGTGTTCTGTAAGTCATATGACAATAAGGAGGGATGTTTAAATAGTGTTTTTGATTGTTTAAAGTTGACTCTGATGAAGTCAGTGAATTAGCTTGACAAAGCACTTAAAATATTCTATTAAACACATTTTTCTTAGAGTGGCCATGCTTCTTACAAACTTTGTGTGTTTCTTCATTTCATTTCATTTGCTATTTCAAGTGTTTTAATTCTTAATCTCTTTCCATTTTCCATTTGACTTTATTGTGTGCCTCCCGACCTATGTACTGGCTATCAAGTGAATGTCATTCTTCCTCTTCTGTTATCTCCCTTGTATTGCTGTAGCATGTACAATCTGTGTACTAGCTGTCATATGAATGTCATTCTTCCTCTTCTATTTCCCTTGTATTACTGTAGCATGTGTCGTCTTATTGAATCCTCTTTTCAGGGAAAAGAGAGTCCATACTGCTGTCAGAGTTCTCATGGAATGCCTGATGCAGTAGTTGGCAAACGGTATTGCAAATGTTTTTGCTGCCACTAGAGACTGCATCCATAACTTAAAGGCACTATTGATTTATTTACTTACTTATTTATTTACTTATTCATTGCTTTTGATTACTGGAAAAGTCTGACTGGACAGTAAAGCTCCTTTTCTATGGAGGCACAGCCAGAAAAGATCCAACTATCTTAAATATATACACATAAGATGCATAAAGTATACCAATATACCAAACATTTATGCTAAGATAAAAAAGTAAAATAAAATCCATATTTGCATACAATGTACAGGGTTTCATTCATATTGTAATTTATAAAAACAGAGTTTCATTTTCATTACAGTAAACCCCTAACAGTGATGGATATGTGTGTAAACTTCACTTATAGGCAAGAAGGGAGAAACAGTATAGTCATATAAATGGTATACAGGATTGCACTATTGTTGCCATCTACAGAGTTGCTTCTCATTGCAATAAACAGTGGTGGATATCTGTGTGCAGACTTTGTTTCACAAAATCATCTGTGAAGAACGTCCTGCATCTAATGCATTAAGAGATGCTGATAATTGTAATAACATATTTATATCAGTAAGAACTTATTTACAGTATTTTAGAGATGAGAAGAGAGGGCACCAGATTGTGGTCCGTAGGAAAAAAAAATAGGAGAATTTGAGAGACGTTGCCTATAGTAATGAGGCAAGGTGTGGTCTAGCCTGGAGAAATGCAGTAGAATGACCAGGAGTCATATATATATATATATATATATATATAATATATATATATATATATATATATATATATTTGTAATTTAAAAGGATTTTAGATTGTCCATTTGTCTGAGAGGGAGAGAGAAGAGTGCCATTTTTGGAGATGTATTTACAGTACAGGGAGTCTCATGATGAGCTGTACAGTCTGGGTAATAGGTGGTGTCTGTTGATCACAGAATTCTATTAATGGAGTGTTAAGTTTACATGATTTAGAAATGGGCAGTGTTCTGGTTTGTTAGTGAGATTATGAGTAGCAATCAGCTGAGAGAAGTTTACATAGATGGGTACTTCTCCAATTAAACCGTTTCAGAGCCAGGTAGTGGTGTGTCCTATAACGTTACTTAGATGTTAATCTAGGAACTTTGTTTTAGCATTTTTGTGGAAATTGTAGGTTTGTGAAAATGGGAGTGGTGTAAATGACTGCTGGAAGAAGATGAGTTGAGGCATTATGTTTTCTGGCATTATCAGTTAGATATAGTGTGATTCTATAGAAGGGGTAGCGTTTTTTTTTTTTGGCATTTTTAACTATCTGCTTTATGTGAAGTTCAGATTTCTTATTTTCAGCTATGATTATATCTAGAAGTTTGGTGTGAGTAACAAGTTCAGTTTTAGTATGGTTTGATGAGATTATGTGGACAGTTACTTTTTGTGCAGTCAATTATTTTGGAATAAATAAAATTAATTTACTTTTTATAGTTTAAAAGTAATTGAGAGTCAATTAACCATGTTTCTAAGGAGGTAAGGGAATATTGGGTTATTTCTTGTAATTATTCCAGTGTTTGGGCGGGCAGAATAAATCAAGGTTGAATTATCTGTGTACTGAAGTGTGGAGGTGTGCTTACCTGCTGTGTGCATGTCATTTATGACTATATTAAAAAAAAAAGTAGAAGACCAAGGATGAACCCTTGGCAAGCACTAACAGATAAAGGAAGAAAGGATGAGATTTCAATTTGCCATTTAACTGCCTGACATCTGTTGGATAGATAACTTTGAAATCAGATGAGTGACGGACTAGAGAGTCCTCAGGAAGGTAATTTTTGTAAAAATGTTTTAGGATATCAAATCAAGTACTTTTGATAGGTCTAGGAAGAGTCAGATTCCAGATTGCCTGCATTTCTGTGTAGGTTTGCAGTGTGGATAAAACTGAAAAGGTTAGTAGTAGTAGTAGTAGTACTACTTTGGTGGGGGTGAAGTCCATGTTGAGGCTTCTTGCAGTGGTATAATTGAGTAGCTGGGATTGTATGGTTTTCTCAAGGCTTTTGGACAGAGGGGCTAGAATACCCATTTGTCTATAGTTTGAAATGTATGTGGGGTGCCTTCTTTATGTAGCGGTAGGATGTAAGATTTATTCCATAATATTGGAACATAGCATTCATTGGTGGATCTGGTTATTAAAATGGAAATTGCATATACTTGGGCATCAGCTGCAATTCTGATATATTCAGCTGGTATATTGTCTTGAGCTAGAGTCATTGGTTTTAGCTTAAAAATATGTCTCTCAATGTAGGTTGCAGACATAGGTTTGAAGCTCCAATTACTATTGCTGCTGTCCAGTAGAGGAGTAGTAGGCTGGGAGTTGGGTGCTTTGTAGTTGATTAGGAATGCTACAGTTTGTATGCCATGAGTGTTGAATTGGTTTGCTGTGCTGCCTCATTGGATATCTGTGGACAGAGAAGGTCGTGTGATGTTTCCAAATTTTAGGAGTTAGTTTATGGCTGATTAAAAGTTTTGGGGGTTGTTTTGATTTGATTTTTGAGAGTTTGTGTAGTCATTTTTATCTGTTTTAATCTTGCATTTTACTTTATTTCCGAGCTGCCTATAATGTTGTAGGTTATCCTGAGTATTATCTTGCAACATTTTTCCCAGGTCTTGTCTCATTGGTTCATGAGTTGATTTGTCTCTTCGATCAGCCAAGATGCTGATTTGGTTTTGACTTTTGCTTCTGAGAGGCTTCATCCCTGCCCCCCATACTCTCATATTTGCCACTGTGTCTGGCCCTGTTTGCTCTTGTGGAGCTGTTAATAGCAGATATGTGCAGTGTCAGTGAAAATTTCCATTACTGATCTCCAGCAAGAAGATTTAAGATGTAATTACTAGTTTTTTTTCAGTTAGAACTGGGTATTAGATGGGTGCTGCAGATGGGTACTCTTCAGGTAACCAAGTCCATGCAGTTGCTGTTAATGTGTAAAGTTATGGAGTTAAATTTAATAGAAATTGGGGTAATACACTTTAAATTATATATTAAAAAGCAAGAGAAAGTGGGGAAGGTTAATGAAGTATGACAGTGGGGATGCTACCCCCCATAGTGCCTTTTTTAGGCAAGGCTCAAAAGACAAACCCACCTCCATAGGTATCACAAGGGATAAGAAACTAAGAGTAATGCTACTCAACGCCTGAAGTCTAAACCTCAAGATGCATGCACTCGAAACTCTCCTTAGCATGGAGAACATCGATATCTGTGCAGTAACAGAAACCTGGTTCAAGGCTCCCAAGAGCACCCCAGCACTACCAGGTTATACCTCATACCATGCTTTTCGGCCCCAAAACTTGGACCGAACCACAAAAGGAGGGGGAGTATCAATATTCATCAAAGATACCCACACCTCCAGGTTGGTGGCACAGCACGAAGCATCAGAGACTATCCATGTGCAACTAACTGTGGGTAAAACTGCCTTCCAGTTTATAGCCTGCTACAGACCACCCTCCCAAACACAGGAACCCCACTCGGCCTTCCTGAGAATACTGGAAAATATGAAGGTCTCTCCAAACACCATTATATTGGGCGACTTCAACTACCCAAACATAGACTGGGAGCATTACTCTAGCTCCAACACCCTAGCCCAAAGGTTCCTAGAATTTATAAACTCAAATGCTATGGAACAACTTGTTACCACTCCCACAAGAGGGGAAAACATACTGGACCTGATCATCACCAACATGGGGACACTATGCTCCAGACCAGAAGTGTATCCCTCACTGGTAAGATCAGACCATAAACTAATCTCACTGGATATTCACATCCCGACCCCACCCCCTGCCCAGAAAACCACAGTGAAAAACTTCTCTAAAGCAAATTTCACATGCCTCAAAACCGAGGCGAAATCCTTCAAAGCCCCTGGGCCTGTGGAAAATACGGCCCAGACCGCAGAATCCTTTATAAACGCATTCTATGAACACCTTTAGGAATGCATGGATCATGCAATCCCAAATAAAACCAAGACCCAATCCTCCAAAGGCAGACGTCCTGTCTAGTGGACCCCAGCCATAAACAAACTATACAATAGAAGGAGGAAGCTACTACATGATAGAGCAAAATCCCAAAAAGGGAAGGCATCTCTGATCAGTATTAGCAAAAAACTACGGGCACTCATAAAATCGTCAAAGGCCAGCTTCGAGAGAAAAATTGCACAGGACACTGAGGATAATCACAAGGCTTTCTTTAGTTATGTTAGGAACCTGGGTGGGAATTCCCAGATATGCTCAGAATTAGTCCAAAATGACAAAAAATACACCGAGCCCACAGACATTGCCAACATCCTAGCTGACAGGTTCAGTGCAAACTTCTCCCCTTCTCCCCACCAAAAGGGCAAATATCTATCCCAACAGAGTGCTGCCCCCCTGACATCTCAGATGCTCAGGTAAGAGCCGCCCTCTCCAAAGCAAAAACACAGCATCAATGGGACCAGATGGTGTCCTGGGCTGCGTCCTACATGAACTCCAAGAAGAGCTAAACCCAAACATAAAACTATTGTTCAATCTTAGCCTTACTACAGGATATGTACCCAAAGAGTGGCATACAGCAACAGTGGTCCCTCTCCACAAAGGTGGTGCCTCAACGGATCCTGGAAACTATCGCCCCATAAGCCTGACTAGCTTGGTCTGCAAAGCTATGGAAAGGATCATCATGGACCTCATAAATAAAGATATTGAGGACCTACAGACACTGGATCCTACCCAGTTTGGCTTTGTTAAGGGCAGATCCTGCCTCTTAAACCTGGTCGATTTCTTTGAAACAGTCACCAAGGCCATTGACGAGGGGAAGGTGGCCCACACAGCCTACCTGGACCTCGCAAAAGCCTTCGATACAATACCCCACTTGGGCATTATAGATAAGCTCACCAGCTTAAATATAAACCCCTATGTCACTAGATGGGTTGCAAACTGGCTCAAGGACAGAACCCACATGGTTAGAATTGCTGGAGCCATGTCAGACTCCAAACCAGTTGCAAGTGACATCCCACAAGGCTCAGTCCTGGGACCTCTCTTGCTTGGTATATATTTCTTGGTGGTACAGGCCAACACGGAAGGACTGTGGCTGACCAAGTTCGTAGATGACTGCAAACTGGGCGCCATAATCAACTCTCCAGCCGACACAAGCATCCTCCAAAAGGGCCTCATAGAAACAGACAGCTGGTGCCAGAGCCATGGCCTCAAGCTAAATGCCAAAAAGTGTATAGTCATCCCCTTTGGCAAAAACAAAGTGCCCACAAATTACCACATAGGTGGTAATCCATTAAGTACAGAAGAAGTCATTAGGGACCTGGGGACCCAAGTTGATAGTAATCTCTCATTTGACAACCACGTGGCCAAAGTAGTTAAAAAAACATTTTATATAGCCCACCTAATCATGAAGGGATTCACATCTAGATCAGGGGAGGTCATCGTGCCTCTTTACTCATCCCTCATCAGGCCCATAATTGAGTACAATGCCCCTTTTGGGATGTACCTTACCAGACACCTGCAGCAACTGGAAAGACCCCAAAAGTACCTCACCAAGAGGATCAAAGGGCTCAAACAGATGCCATATGCTGCCCGGTTAAAGAAACTCCAGCTCTACTCAGTGGCATACCGCCTGCTCAGAGGCGATCTGTGCCTGACGTATAAAGCCATGTCCAACCCGGAATTAATGGAGATGCTGCACCTCAGAAAATCCAAATCCCATCGAGCTATGCGCTCGAGAGACTTGAACCTCAGCACTGAAATAAATAGGACATGCTGGAGGGACAGATTCATAACCCAGAGGCTCCCTTCACTCTGGGATAAAATCCCAGTCCAGGTTAGGCAGAGTCCCACATTGACTCTCTTCAAGAGGAATCTTGATGAGTGGATGGGAGATCGTAGGTTTACCCCGGCTATCACTTCTGTGTCACTGTTAGACAGAGGCACAGTATACTAACCTCAAAAAAAGGCATAGCAAAATTAATTTAAAATGGGTAGCGAAAGCCAAACACACTCTGGCTAGGCTTATAAATACCCTAGGGCAGATAGCCTAGTATGAACCTATGAACCTATGAACCTATAAGCTGTCAAGACAACCAATGAACAGGTATTTCTGTTTAGTTTCACAAAAATGTAGTGGGATGTTCATACTCCAGGCAGCAGGACTGATCAGTTGAAAGGGTGGTGAAGCTGATATGAACCTTTTTTCAAATTAAAATGTCATGAAGGTGCAAAAGGCAACATCAGCTTGGATCTGCAGCAATGTTCTAAGGGAGACAAGAGAAGAAAGAGGAAAGCCACATACTGGATTCCGTACAAATTTTAATAATTTTACTTCTGGCTCCTATGCTGTCTTTCACCCCCTCCACTTACTGATCAACCTTTTTTTCCTTTTGTCTTGTGTTAGAAACAGTAAGTCAGATAATCTTGTATTTGTTTTTTTTTTTTTCCTCAGTGGAGATCTACCTCAGGGAAGCCTTAAACTTTTGTTTGATAACAGTAAGGGGTCTAGAAGCAGACATAAGAAGGTCATCATCCTGAGACTAATTGTGTGTCCAAGTCTAGGCTTTCAGACAGCTGGACAGCAAACTGACACTTTAGGACCTAGAATGGTTTCATACCAAACCTGCCTATAGGACATATGTACTGCATAATAGGCCAAAGTAATATCTTTGTAGTAGGTGGCATACAACTTAGCTGCACCCTCCCCAGATGGGTGGGCCTACCCTTCTTGTGAACTGAAATTCATATGGTAGGTAAGAAGCTAGAAGAGTTTTCTAGGAATCCTAAGCTAATCAACATTTAAGAAGCAGGGGTGAAGCTTGGGCTCCCATTTTAAACTACATTAATTCCTAACATGAGGAATACTTCCAGGGAAGCAATCCATGTCCATTTTGATGTGGAAAACAATAAACTGTTCAAGATCTGAAAAAAAATAGAAACTGTTAGAATTTTGAAGTAAGTCACCTGGGCCATTATGCAAACGAATAGAATATTCTACATTTGTGTGACATTTATTTGCCTGCAACTAGGACTTTGTTCGACTGTTTTGTGAATTATATGCTTTGGTGGAGGAACGGATGAAGCTTAAGCTAATTCCTTTAACAAAAAGATGAGCTAACTGCCAGTTTTCTTGCTACAACTGCACTGTGTTAATGCACTCTGTCTTCAGACTCCGGACTGTATCATATTCTCTGCAGCTACTTCAAGAACATCAGAAAACTCTACAATCAAAAGATCATACCTTTGAAAGAATGTTTTGTTCTACGGAAAAGACTGCATACAATCTGTTATGTTTGTCTTGGAATGAATTAAAACACTTCTGTTTTAAGGAGTGTGTGTGTGTGTGTGTGTACTTCAGTAAAAAAATACCTTTTTTACAAAAACACAAGAATACTGGCTAATAAAATTAGCATTTTCCAAGATATGCACTCCTGGGCTACCAAACCAACTGACTAGCCTGTGGGCTGGCCAGACCTGTCATTCATGACATTCAAATCCCAGAGATGGGCTATTTAAAGGTGTGAAATGAAGACTTTTTTTTAAAGATTGGTCAGCTAGTCCAGGGCCACAGTCCTGTCCTGCTCAAGTCTTACAGATTGTGCTATGGGTCAGTATAAGTCGTAAACTGACTGTGGCAATATCGCTTGCCATTTCACCCAAATAGGGTACCTCCTGTACTTGCTAGAGTCTGTCTTTTAGCTGAATGTTTTCTAGGTAGTCCCACTCATGTCTAACATGCCCTGCAGAAAGCTTGGAAGTAAGATGATCAGCAGCAGGTGCCAAGCCTTAAAGGTAAGCTGTATAGTACCCAACTGCAAAGTGGAGAAGGAGGGTGTCCTGTATCTCCAAAGACCAAAAATCTAGAGGTCCATTTTAAATGGACAGTGGGGTTTAATTTAGCCTTTATCAGAAATTTGTGATAATCTAATCAGTGAGAGAAGGGAGTGTCTAGAAATTTATTTTGGCACAGGATGAAGAATGTGCTCTTAGTGAATTCACCCTCTGCACTGCTGCTTGAAGAAGAAAAAGGAGAGAAACACATTATTCCAAGTGGCAAATGGGTTGATCACCTAAATGCTCCCTTTCCAGAAGCTCATAAACCAGAGACAGTTCCTGGGTCCACAGCTGTGGGAGATAACTAAAGGAACAGCTTATTGAGTTATGTACCATAGCATGTTCATGCCACACAGGATGTGAATTGCTGTAAGACTCTGGCCTGGCAAATACACATTAATTCTCTGCAGAGGACTAAGACCATTTACTCCCTGGTTGTCAGACCAAATTGAGAGGGTCCCAAAGGTGGCTTTCCCCTCCTAGGCTGTCATGGCAAGGAGCACAACAAGTAGCTTCTCAATTACTTGATTTGCAGCCCCCACATTGTAGAAGGAGCTGGCATATTTTAACTATGGAGGAGCTAAGGTGAATTTTCTACCCTGCTAACAGTGTCCATCATCAGAAATTTGCTACAATAATGAGAGGCCATCTTGGATATTGGTGCAATTTGTCCACCATTCCAAGTCCAGAAAAATGTGATGTGATACTAGAGGAAGAAAAGATAAGAACACATTGTATCTGTGTTGCTACAGACACATCACAATGTACTGCATCACATTCTCAGGTGAATAAACAGCATCTAGAAAATTAAGATACTTATCAAGCACACAAGGCTCAGAAGGTCAAAGCTTGGAACCTTTTCTTCAGTCCCATCCAGGCTGTCAAATGCATGACTCACTGGTCCCTCTTCTAAGGTAGGAATGACTGACACTGCAGAGTGCCCAACTCATGCCAGTGAAGCAAATCATCTGAGATGGGATCAAAGAGAACTTTTTCCATGTAATGGTTAATCCACGGATTGCTACCCTATGAGCTTCCTATCCAGAGATTCCCTGTCATCAAAGACAACCTTTTCCTGCAGGGCTTCACTTACTGTGACCAACACATAAACACTGTAGGTGCAGAGAAAAATCTAACCAGCAGCACATTGTACTGAAAATAGTGTCCATCCAGAGCAAAATAATGGAACTGCCTCTTCAAACCCCAGACTCTTATGTGCCAAAAGATGTCTATCAGTTGCCTAGCAGCAGCAAGGACTTGCCCCCCTGAAGAGTACCTATCTGGAAATTGATGTACTTTATGTATGCTCATTGAAGTTGCTGAGATCTAGGATGGAAAGAGTCCATCCCCTCTGGAACCAGAAAGAGGCATGGATAGATCCCTTAATTTCATAGCAAAGGATAGATAGCTTCCATGGCTCTTGGTGAACTAGAATTGGGGTCTGTTGGTAAAACTCTATGGGAATATCTTGGCTATTGACACATGCCTTTCTGGGAGAATCTAAGGACTAAAAAAGATGGTGGACTCTGACTATGTACAGAACCACTGGTCCTATGACAGATATCCAAGCCAGGGAAAATTCAAAGAAGTGCCCCCACATGAGCATTCCTAGATTATTGTTGTTACAATGTCTCATTATTGGTAGAGTTGCCTTGTTGGGTAATTTCACTAGCACCAGAGGGAACTGTACCATATGATACTTAGCTTTCTTTCTCTGTCTGCATTGAGGCTTTGTAGAGATTGGCTAGGTCTAGAAGAGGTAGAGGATGCCAAATTGGGCTTATAGAAGTTGTGCACAGAGAGGCCAGCTTCCAATTTAAGTGGTCATCTACCAAGTCCTGGGAAGTCTGCTCAGATAAAACCTCCTGCTTGAAAGGAACATCTAGAATGGACTAGCTGAACTCTTCCTTAAGGTAGGACTGTCTCAGCCAGGTCATCCTACTCAGGCTGAGCATGCAGTCCTAGCCACAAAGTAACTACATTAGAATTGCAGTAGGTCACATGGATGCCTACTTTAGATACTATAAACAGAGTCTTCACCAGGTCTGTTTTAAGCCTCGACTCAAGGAGAAATGAAAACTCTGCAGTATCTGGCCCACTAAACAGGACCAGAAGCTGTAAAGATCAGATGAATTGTTGACAGATATGAGCCACAGACTGACAGAGAAAAACAACTTCTTGCTTACCCTTTCTATGGTTTGAGATTCCTTGTCTGGTAGCTGTTTGGCAAAACTGTCTAGACCCTGTGAAGCTAGATGCTGAGCTTAGGAGGTTACACAGGACTCCAGTCCCACTTATTTGTTCAGAATATTGCTACAGTCAGCCTGGGCTTTTGGAGAGTATATGCTTTCTTGGAAAGCACAGAAGTAGAGTCCTATTGCTTTTGGGCCATGCACATGGCATCCTTTATGACTGGCTTCTTGGGGGTATGACTCCTTGTTCCTCCTCCTCTATCCTTTATTCTGGTCATCCAATGAAGCAGAAGATAGAAACTCAAGTCCTCTCTTTCTCTAGTCAAGGACAGTGTCATTCAGGGACCTGAGGTCCATTTCAGAAACAAACTATATTCTAGGAAATCTTGTCAGATGGTAACACTCCATTTCTCAAGCCTCCTGCTGCTGGTTTGGCAGAGGGTTGAGATATCTATATGGGACTCTCCCATTCCTAGTACAATCTTTTACCTGCTGTATCCTGTTATGGAGTAAGCCAGGAGTCTCTTGATCTGATGTGTGTTGTCCAATTTTAATCTGTGGTACTCATGGCTATGCTTTGTGATTTACTTCTCTACAAGGACAATAGAGACAATATCAGTATAGATCTTGAGTTAGTATTAAGGTATCCACTGGACATTTCAAAGTTTTCATAGATGGACTTCAGGACTGAAACCCAAACTGTGGGAACATCAGAAAATAATTGCCAAGCTCATGGGCTGGGCATACTCTCCTAGCGCAGTGCATGATGGTACAGTGTGTGCCTATATACAGCACATACTTAACATAAAAAAATCAAATTGGAACACAAGGAGGAGTAATCTAAGTTATAGTGTGTCTCTGATGTTAAATCACAATACATTTTTGCCTCTGGTAATAAATTTCATACAGTCATGTAAATTTCATGTAGCCATTTTAAACTGGATGAGTTTCTAACACTTGGAGACCAGCACAGAAACAATCCCTGTCAGTATTGCTAGAAATTATTCAAGTTAAAAACAATAGAAATTTCCTGGAAGTTACCTGGAACTTTACAGAAACTGACAGAAGCTTCTAGAGTTATATGTATTATTTATTTGCCCACAACCACAGCTCTCGACTGTACAGATTTTCGCTTTATATTTTTGGTCCATTTTTCATAAAATTGTGGTTTTCTGGCAAATTAGTGATAATGACAGACATTTGAGTTTCAGACTTCATATGAATCCATGCTAATGCAAAACCTGTTATTTTGTCAACTTCCTAAGTTTGTAAGAGCAATATTTAAAAATTGTTACTATTTTTGGACCTTTGTCCCGCTTTTATTTATGACTTTATCCAGATTTCTTGTTCTAAGAGTTTGAGAGGTATGCCCACAACTGGGACTTTGTGCTTTTCATTTCTGAGCTATATGCTTCTGTGGAGGAGCAGATGAAATGTTATTTGCCCTATCAGAGCTCCCTTAACTGAAAGACAAATGTATATTGATTTTCTTGCTAAGACTGCACTACCTATAGCAGTCTGCCTTCAAACTCTGGAGTATATTATCTTCTCTGTGTCTACTTATTTAACCTGGAAGATAAATCTACAAGAAAAAGATTGCACATTTGAAAGATCAGATTTGCTGCACAGAGAAGATTGCATAAAGTCCAGTTGTGATTACAACTGAATTAATTCTGTTTTAAGTTATGGATGTGTGTGTGTGTGTGTGTACGCACTTCAAAAAAAAAAAAAAACTTTTTAACAAATCCACAAAAATACTGGAGCACTTTTAAAGATATGCACACAAATACTGCCAAACCATCTGATTCAGATTTGGGCTGAGTAGGCCTGTTTGTTATGACATTCCGATCCCATGTAGGTTATTTAAAGGTGTGAAATGCTAAAATCCTTTCAGGAACTGTTTAGACAACTAGAGGTGGGCCAAAGTCCTGCCTTCTACAAGTTAGTATCTTCAAAATTATCTGGCACAAGTACCTTAAATGTGGAATACATTCATAACTTTTGCAAGCTTACAGCCAAAGCAGACCATGTCAGCCTTATCACCAAATACTATGGGAGCTTAAGAATGTCCACATTAAGTTGACTTTTTCTTCATATTTGATGAATATTTGCTTTCACTCATCCAGTCATTCAGACTGACTTTAAATGCTGCTAGTGATGTACTTAACTTACAGGTAAGAGCAGCCTTTTCCTGAAAATATATATATTGGGTTAGATATCTGCCATGTCCTTTGGTGGTGTTGATGTGGTAGTTTAGGCCTCTAGAATGGGTGTTTGCTTTGCCACTTACTCTATTTAGCTGAATGAGTTCAAAAAGTTCTGGATCTTTCATAGCATGAATGTTAATCAGAGATCACCCCTCAGAAGTCTCTGTGACACTGAGGAGAGGGACATGGCTTTTAATCTATCAAAATAGCTAAGGTTTCTGAGACATGAGATCTTTTTGTTGAAATATTGTGGTCACTGTCTCAGACTGGTTTATATACTAAGGGGGATACTTGCTGAAGGGTGCATTATATTCAATGACAGGCATAATAAAGGATGAATAAAATGAAACTATAACTTCTTTGGACCTTGAAGAAATACCAAGGATCCATTGTGCAAGGTGGATGGATTTTCTAAGTACCACAAAGCTGTGGTTAAAGAAGTGTCTGTTATAAAGATACATATCCAAGTCTCTGATAACTGTGTCAAATTTAAATGGAATTGTATCTATATGGTAAGCAGTAGTGATGCTAGATTTACTAAAGGAACATATGCTGCATTTCCTGATGTCGAGGATAATCCCATGATTAATACACTAAGCATTTGTGAGATCCAGCCCTTGATGAAGAATTTGAGTATCAGAATAGGATTTCACAGCCATCTTGTTTATAATCATAGGCAAATTTGGCTACCCGTAGTTGCTTGATGTCAGCTTTTATGTCAAAGAAATATATGCCAAAGATGTGGGGACCCAATTCTAAGTGGAAAGGGTTGATAATGAAGCAGTGGGGGTGGGGGAATGTCAAGAAATAGAGAGGGTGGGATTTTAGATGCAGATCCTTAAGGAGAATAACAGCCATACAGAATATTACACTGGGGATTGTATAAACATTATTGTATTGAATTAGCTGAAATCACTGGAAACATGAACCACAAAGCATCCTACAAAATGATGACATCTACATCACATGTGATCACGCATTACTAACAGTTTAAAAGACAGATGTGAGAAAACCAGATATAATGGTCCATGAAAAGGCGACAAAGGTAGCATTGATCATTTAAATCGCTACACCCAGTGACTACAGTGTCTTGTGTACAAAGAGACATAAAGTCATAAGATATCAGTATTTGCAGGCAAAAAGAGCAATGTGGAAGAAAGATCCCCAGACAGTTCCAATAGTAGTAGGAGCAATGGATCTTATAAAAAATAATCTACAATCATTTTTATATATGTTACCAATACATGTACCTCCATACGAATTGCAGAAGGAATCATTACTGGGCACATTATGGGTGCTGCGAAGAGCACTTTTGGTTGATGACAAAGATTGAAACAATACTGATTTCATAATCATACTTTGACTTAGGAATGGCTTCCACTCCCATTATGATTATAAAAACCCAAAAGACTTAGAGAAATTAAAAAGTGAGAAATATAGTTCATAAAGTATTAGAAAGTACTCTAATAACTAAGCCAACATGAGAATGGAGAAGGATTTTGCTGACAAGAATGACTGCAATTAGGGTACAGAGAATAGGTAAGAGGGGGCTGGAATTTATTTGAGAAAACTAGCAAAGCAACCAAGGTTTGGGAGTTAATAACTAGAGAGGGAAGGGTAATAGAATGGGAAGAGGCCAGAAGACATTTGGATTGCAGGTTATTGACTGCCTTCCCTATCAGGAACTGATATCGGACTATAGGCAAAGCGAAAGAGACAGGGGAATCTTAATAGAAACACCTGCTCTAATAAGAGTTTTTACTTGAATCTAGAACAGCAGCTGCTGTTAAACAATGGATAATTAGTAGGAAATATAAAATATTGCTTAACTATAGGAAGCAATCAGCGGAGGTTAGAAAAGATTGGGAAGAGAGAATGAATAAACAATTCACAAGGAAACAATGGGAAGACATATGTATGTCTCCCAAATATGTAGCAAAGTCTAGAAGATGTAGGATGGCTCACAGACAGGACCCACAGAGTGAAAGTTGCAGATTCTAAGTCAGACTGTCGACCAGTCATGAGTGGAATCCCACAGGGCTCAGTCCTGGGCCCTCTCCTGTTTGGCATCTACTTCTCAGAAGTCCAAGCCAACACAGAAAGACTCTGGCTGACCAAGTTCACTGATGACTGCAAGCTAGGAGTCATTATCAACTCTCCAAGTAATGCAAACATCCTAAAAAAGGGCCTCTGTGAGACCAATGACTGATGTTGGAACCATAGGTTCATAGGTTGGTACTAGGCTATCAGCCCTAGGGCCTATACAAGCCTAGCCATAACAAATCCCTGGTTATTTCTTTCCACACTATTTACTTCCCTGGACCCCTGTCTAGCAGGGAGACTGACATGATCCCAGGTGTGAATTTCCTTTCTCCCATCCAGTCGTCAAGGTTCCTTTTGAAGAGGGCCAAAGAGGCACTCTGCTTGACATGTATGGGCAATCTATTCCAGAGTCTGGGGAGTCTCTCGGTCAGGAACCTATCCCTCCAGCATGTTTTGTTTATTGTGATGACAAGGTTTAGATCATTGGAGCGTGTCCAACAGCTCTGGGTTTGACATGGCCTTGTATGTTAAGCAGAGATCGCCTCTGAGTAGACGATATGCGACAGAGTATAGCTGGAGTTTTTTAAGATGGTCAGCGTAGGGCATCTGCTTTAGGCCTGTGATTCTTTTAGTGAGGTATTTCTGCAGCCTTTCCAGTTGTTGCATATGTCTTGAGAGGTACATACCAAACGGGACGTATTCTATAATGGGTCTAATGAGGGATGAGTAAAGTGGGACACTGACCTCCTTTTTTCTGGATGAAAAGCCCTTAGTGATGAGGCGTGCCACATAGAAGGATTTCCTGACTGTTCTGGTGATGTGGTTATCGAAGGTGAGACCACTGTCCACCTGTGTCCCTAAGTCTCATCACACGTTCGGTGTTTAGTGTACTGCCACTTATATGGTAATTCATGGATACATGTTTTTTCCCAAAGGGGATAACTATACATTTCTTGGCATTGAGCTTGAGCCCATGGCTCTGGCACCATGTATCTGTTTCTGTAAGGCCCTTTTGTAGAATATCCACATCATTTGGGGATTCAATAATGGCTCCCAGTTTGCAGTCATCTGAGAACTTTGTTATCCGGAGTCCCTTAGTGTTGGCCTGTACTTCAGAGAAGTAGATGCCAAACAAGAGCGGTCCCAGGACTGAACCTTGAGGTACTCCACTTGTCCCTTGTCTGGAGCTGGATTTGGAGTTGGCTACGGAGTCGGCTACTTTTACAGTGTGGGTTCTATCAGTAAGCCAGTTAGCAACCCATTGGGTGACGTAGGGATTAATGCCCAGCTTAGTAAGTTTATCTATGATTCCAGAGTGGGGGATGGTGTCAAAGGCCTTGGCAAGGTCTAGATAGGCTGTGTGGACCACCTTACCCTTGTCCATGGCTCTGGGGACTGATTCAAAGAAGTCAATCAGGTTCAGGAGACAAGATCGGCCCTTCATGAACCCAAACTGGGTGGGGTCCAGTGTTTGAAGGTTACCAATGTCTTTGTTTATAAGTTCCATGATAATATGCTCCATGGCCTTGTAGATAAGGCTTGTTAGACTGATGGGACGGTAGTTTCTGGGATCCAAGGTGGATCCCTCTTGTGGAGTGGGGTAACTGTAGCTGTGCACCACTCAGTGGGCACGAAACCTGAGGTGAGGCTATGATTAAACATGACACTTAGGTGAGGTGCCAGTTCATATTGGAGTTCATGTAGTACACAGCCCGGGATGTCATCTGGTCCCATGGATGCTGTATTCTTAGCTTTGGAGAGTGCGTTTTTTACCTGTGTGGCCGTTATTACCGGAATTTGGCAATCTTCCGGTATTGAGATGGGCTATTTAGGGGGTAAGAGGGGGGTGAAGTTGGCACTGAATCGATCTGCCAGGATATTGCCAATATCCTTGGGATCAGTATATTTAATGCCATTCTGTTTTAGATCAGAGCAGATCTGAGCATTGACATTTGGATTCTTGACATAGTTATAGAATGCCTTGTGGTTGTCTTTGGAATCTTTGGCAATTTTGTTTTCGTAACTAGCTTTGGAGGATTTTATGAGGGATCTCAGTTTCTTACTAAGGCTGGTAAGTTTTTTGCATCCTGGGATTTTCCTCTTTTCTGCAACAGTTTCTTCCTTTTGTTGTAAAGTTTGTTAATGCAGGGGACCATCAGATTGGCTTCCTTTTTTGGATGAGAGCATCTTGGTTCTATTTGGGATGGCACGATTCATGCATGAGTGGATGTGCTTGTACAGTGCCTTAGTGTAGGATTCAGCAGTTGAACTTTCAGTTCCCGTCTGCATGGGTGTCATGAAGTTTGTCACTTCTGACTTGAGTAGCATGAAGATGGCTTTGGAGAAGTTTTTTATGGAAGTTTCCTTACTGGGGGGTGGGGGTGGGATGTGGATGTTAAGGGTGATTAGCTTATGGTCAGACCTGACTAATGAGGGGGTGACCATAGGTGTGGAGCATCGATTTCCCATGTTGGTAATGACCAGGTCTAGGATGTTGGAGCCCCTGGTGGGACTATGGATTAGTTGATCCAGGGCATTGGAATCTATAAATTCCAAGAGCCATTGGGCAAAGGTGTTGGTACATGAGTAGTTTTCCCAGTTAATGGCAGGGTAGTTAAAATCACCCAGTATTAGGGTGTTTGGTTCTATCTTAATATTTTCCAGTATGTTTAGAAAGGTGTAGTGAGAATCTTGGGGTATGGTGGGGGATCTGTAGCAAGCTACAGTTTGGATTGCAGTCTTACCTAGTGTTAGTTGCACCTGGAGAATTTCAGACGCATTGTGTTGGGCAACTAGCCTGGTGGTGTGAATATCCTTGGTGAATATTGACACTCCTCCACCTTTAGTGTTTCAGTCCTGCTTTGGTGGCCGAAAAGTGTGGTAAGAGTTGTAGCCTGGTATTGCAGGGGTGCTCTCTGGAGCCTTGAACCAGGTCTCAGTTACTGCACAGATATCGATGTTCTCCATTTTTAGGAGTGCCTCAAGAGAGTGCATTTTGAGGTTTAGACTTCTAGCATTGAGTAGCATTACCTTCAGATTTTGCATGCTTGTACCTGTTACGGTGGTGGTTTTGTCATTTCAACTTTGCCTAAAAAAGGCACTATAGGGGTGGCAAGAGCCTTAGCCAGTAACCTAAATCCCAGGAGCAACAGGTGCAGACCATCTCTGTCAAAGCATCGTGGTCTGTCAATCATGTCGTCCCAGGCAGTCAGATACTGGATCCCCTTTGAATGACACCAGAAGCTTAGCCAATTGTTGAAGTCAATCATTTTGTCCTTATATTGTGGTATCATTCTGGGCGAAGGCTACTCAGGGCTAAAGTCATACCTGCCTGGGCCACATGATCCGAGAGCTCTTCCATGTCTCTTTTCATGTCGACAGGGAGGTACGTCTCAAGTCATTCACTCCAACATGGACAATGACAGAGTCATATTTGTACTTGTTGTGGAGTGACTTGAGTGCATGCATTATGTGGTGGAATCCTGGCACCCGACAGGCAGCTGACTGTAATTTTCTCCTTGTTCAACCTGGTGAGAGGGACATCAGTGTGCCGGACTATAGAGTCACCTATGACTAAAATGTTAGGTACATTGTCTTGCCTTAGGGGCTGTTGCTGGGTGGTACACTGGTGTTGTGAACTATGTGACACTTTGTGATTGGTGTTTGCGTTTCAGCTTCAGAGGTCCTTGTTGCTTGGGCAGGTTACAGTTGAGGGCCTCTGCATATGTGGATTTAGTGTTGCTATATGTGGGTGTTGGTGGTGTGGGTTTAGAAGGACTATGTGTTGCTTGAGGTGTAGTGTGGATGTTAACCTTCTACTCTTGACTGTCTAGCACAATCTTGGGTGGAAAGAGCTTTGCTTCCATTTTGGCTATGTAAGTGCATCTCTCACAGGTTGTAGTGTTGGGTGGTAGGAGGAGAGGGTTGTCTGTGTACATGAGGCAATTGCTGCATTGCCCCAGTATGCCCAGATTCACCAGGTGGACAGGAGAAATCACCGGAAGCTGACCCTTGGACATGCCTGGTTTGGTGCTTTTTTTTTTTTTTTTTGTAAAGTACAGGAGCTGTTTTCCCTTACCTTAGCAAGGTACTTTGCAATTATAGGCTGTTTAGTGCCTACTATTAATTTCTCCTTATTAACAAGGAGAGTTGAGTGCTTGTATCAGTTTAAGGCTTCCTAGTGATTTCCAGTAGGTATTAGAGAAAGTGCTAGTCACAGGGATGCTTAAAGGTAAGATGAAAAAAAATGCACACTGCAGTGTGCACTAGAGAAGTTAGATGTTAAAGTAGGTAATTTAAGTTTTACCTGTTTAAAAAGTTAAGGTTTAGTGGAGAGTTACTATTTTTAAAACAGCAAGATGGGTTGAAAGGGGTGGTCACTTTTGTATTCTGGTACTATGAAATACAGTAGGATGGCCAATACATTTAAATAGTTGAAGGCCTGAAGTTTAATGCCAAAAAATGCATTATCATCCTCTTTGGAAAAAAAACTCAGTTCCCACGAATTACCACATTGATGGGAGCCAACTGAACACTGAAGGGGGCCATAAGAGATCTGGGCATCCAGGTCAACAGCCACCTCACCTTCGACCACAAAATTGCCACTGTGGTCAGAATGTCCTTCTACATGACACATCTTATAACCAAAGGTTTCGCATCCAGGAAGAAAGAGGTCATTGTCCCTGTCTATTCATCCCTCATTAGACCAATCATCGAATATAACTCCCTGTTTGGCATGTACCTGACCAGACACCTACAACAGCTGGAGAGGCCACAAAAGTACCTCACAAAAAATATCCCAGGCCTTAAACACGTCCTACATGGACAGACTCAAGAAACTTTAGCTGTTCTCAGTCTCTTATCATCTACTTAGAGGTGATCTCTGCTTGACTTACAAAGCCATGTCCAACCCAGCTCTACTTGAAATGCTACACCTAAAGAAATCCCAATCCCCTCATGCCACGTGATTCAGAGATCACAACCTCATTACCACAATTAACAGAACATGCTGGAGGGACAGGTTCATTACCCAAAGACTGCCCATACTCTGGAATAAGCTTCCCATTCATGTCAAGCAGAGCACCTCACTGGCCCTCTTCAAGAGAAATCTTGGCAAGTGGATGGGTAACAAAAAGTTCACTCCAGTTGCCCTACTGGATAAGGGCACTGTGAACTAACATCAGGTGGCACAGTGTCTGGGCAATTTTTTTGAGTTAGGCTTGTAAATGCTGCATGGCCATTAGCCTAGTACACACCTATGAACCTATGATTTTTGCTTAGAAGTGTTTGCATAGGTATTTTTATACCCCAAACTAACTCCAAATAATTTTTCCATCAGGTAGATAGCAAATGTTGGAGGTGTGAAGAGGAAGAAAGTGGTAACTGGGAACATATGTTTTGGGAGTGTAGTGAATTGGCAGACTTTAAAAATGTCCTATAGAGTACTGTATCAGATATATAGGGTAGGCAAATATGTGTAACTAAGAAAATGTTTTTTGAGCTGGTATACAGAATCTGAACTATTTAGACATAGTAAGATCTCATTAAGTTTAATTCTGGTGGCTGCCAAAAATGGAAATGGAAATCAAAGACTAAAATTACTGTATTTGAAGTATTGAATATTGTAATAGAGATAAAATAACTAGAAGTGATATTTTTAGAAAAGGGTAGGAGCAAATTACATTGGAAATTGTGGGAACAATACATGTAGAATGTTTTGGAGTAGGTGTGAGGTTTTAGGGAAGGCAGGGATTGATCAAGTCATGTAATGCTGGATTGATAATTATATAAAAGAACATGTGTGATGTATAATGTTTGCAACTGGGAATATGCTAATATGGTTTGATTTCTGTTATGTAAATGTATGTTTGCCTACATGTTAAGTGAAAATTCAGTAAAGGTGTTAAAAAAAAGAAGACAAGGGGACCCAGGACAGAAACCTGTGGGCCACCACTTGTGACATTTTTCTGTCTAGAACAAATACCCCCAACCTTAACAGTATAGGTTCTCTTAAACAGCCAATTACCAATCCAGTGAACTATGTGTAGGTTAATGTTGAGATGAGAAAGTTTGTCAGTTGTCACAGCTTGGAGGATTGTGTCAGAGGTCTTAATAATATTCAGATAAGCATTGTGGACTATGTGCTACTTATACATAGCTGCAATAATCCTTTCAAAGAACTGAACCTGACTAAGTAAGAACTTCCTTTTAAAAAGCCAAACTGATGTGTATCCAGGGATATAAAGTCACTTGTTATCATTACTTCTTAGTTCAGCTAAAATACATGCCATAGTCTTGCAAATAATATGGGTGAGATTAATAGGTCGGTAATTGCCAGGGTCAGTGTAGAAGAACCAGTGTTATATAAGGGCACCACAGCTGTCAGTCTCAATACCTCAGGGATATAACCACTACAGAAACACAAGTTGAAGAGTTAATGGAGGAGTTTTGTTAGGTGGGAATTTATGCTTTGCAGAAGACATCCTAAGCTATTGCCAGGACCCATGGAAGTAGTGTTTTTAATTTTCCAAAGGACCAGAAGGATGTAGTCCAAATTAATCTCAGGAGACTGTGTGTAAGCAGGACCCAATATGGGCACCTAAAATCTCCCATTTTGTCTCCTCCTGCACAGGGCACCATAGGTAAGGGAATATTTCTTTCCCAGTTAGACTATGCAGGTTTCACCAAAGCTTTGACTGCCTTTCAATCTATTCCACTGGCTTACACTGAAAAAGTTAAATGTCTTGCAGTGAAAAAACTCTGATCTCCTTCTATGATCACACCTTTTCAAGCTTCTACATCTCAACATCCTTACACCTCTTGCTGCTGAAGTCATGAACACCATTCCCTCCTATAATATCACCTGACTTACAGTACAGTCTTACTTTGCAATCCCATAAAAAGGAACTCAGTGTGCTAACTATGGCTTTTCACTACTGGCATCCAGCTCTGAGAATCATTACTTAACCACTTTGTGCCTCATGAATAACGAACAGCAGCAGTCATCCCTCTACAGACCATAGAAACTATAGACCCATAAGTCTCACTAGTCTCATGTGCAAAGCCATAGAAATAATTATTTATGGAACGATCAATAATGACATAGGAAATCTCCAGACACTGGACCCAACATAGTTTGGTTTCTCAAGGGCATGTCATGCCTACTCATCCTGGTGGACATCTTTGAAACCGTCACCAAAGTAATGGATGAGAACAAAATGGTTCACACTACCTACCTTGACCCTGCCCATGGCATTTGACACAATACTCTATTCAGGCATTGTTGACAAACTTAAGAAGTTAGGTGCAAACCCTTATGTCACCCAGTGGATAGCCAGCTGGCTCACAGACAGGCCCCAGGAAATGAGAACTGGGGAGTTCACCTCTATAAAGGGGCCAGTCACAATTGGAGTTCTTCAGGGATCAATCCTGGGACTGCTCCTTTTTTGGCATTTGCTTCTCTGAAGTCAAGGCCAATGTCATTGGCTTCTGGCTGACTAAATTTACAGATTATTGCAAATTAGGAGCTGTTATTGACTCATCCACTGACACAAATGTTTTCCAGGAAGGGCTGACAAACAACTAGTGTCAGAGCCATGTACTAAAACTAAATGCCAAGAAATGCATAATAGTATCCTTTGGGAGTTGTCCACCTCTGGTAACTATCATATTGGCAAGACAACCCTAAGAGCTGACCCAGTAGTCAGGGACCTGGGGACACCTATAGATAAGTAATCTAGCCTTTGACCCTCACATGTCTACAATAGTGAGGAAATCATTCTGTGTTGTGCAACTTATAAACAAAGGTATGGCATCCAGGTCCAAGGAAGTGATTGTTACACTGTATTTGGCATTCATCAGACCTATCATTGAGTACAATGTCTCCTTTGGTATATACCTAATCAGGCATATCCAACAACTGGAATGTCCACAGAGGTTCCTCACTAAAAAAATATAGGGTGTAAGTAACATGTCCTCTGCAGACCACTTCAAGACCCTATGTCTGTATTCTGTCTCCTACAGGCTGTTGAGGTAAGATCTATGCCTGGCATATAAGGCATTATCAGACCCCACTCTGATGGACCTCCTCTGCATATCTGCAAAACAAACAGCACCAGAATTACCTATTCTAAAGTCTTAAACCTTACATGTGATATAAATAGGACCTACTTGAGAGACAGGTATGTATCCCAGAGACTACCCCTTCTCTGGAACAGGCTCCCCATCCATGTGAAGCAGAGTTCCTCCCTAACCCAATTCAATTGCAACTTGGGCAATTGGATGGGAGCAGGAAATTCATCGCTGGTTTTGCAACTACGTCTGTAATGGATGCAGGCAGCCTATAAATGGTTCATCTCCCAGGCCCCTCCTTGTAAATGTCTGACATCTCAAGCCCCTGTTTGCACTTGTAAAGGACACCAGAACTTGTCAGAGATTTGGGATGCATGGCTAGGCTTTAAAAGGCCCTTGTAGTCGTTAGCCTAGTAAACACCTGTGAACCGATGAACCTATATAAGATCTCACTATATCCACACTAGCCATAGCCCTCAATTGAAATCATATTTAATGAAATAAAGCCAGTGCAGTTGTCCTTCCAATGGTCATATAAATCTGGTTTTGAGAACAACAGGTCCATCTTTCTGAATCTAGTAATAAGTTATATTGTGGTGATTAAAAATGAAATTTGATGTGAGTAATTTTAATTAAGCTAATGATAGTTGTACTGTTGTAATAATGGCTGAAAGAATAGAAATTCAAATTGGACTACAGAGATTTGAATATGTGCAGATGTTGGTCAGGAGGATGACTGACCTTAACTTACGAGGGACTACATGATCTGGAGATAGTAGGGTGGACAGAGACATGCTTCAGCAAGTCATTGAGCTGTGCCAGCCTCAACTCAGACCCAGAGCCAACAGAGGGAAACCCATCCCAGTGGATACCAAGGTATGTGTAGCCTTAACAATACTAGCCATAGGTACTTTCCAAAGACCTACTGGGGACATCATGGGGGTCTCACAGGCATCTGCATCCGGGGTACTCCAATTCCTGGATGCCATGCTACCACATGCCAGTGAGCACATTTACTTCCCCAACACCTGTGAGGAGAGGACCAGCAATATGTGTCTCTTCCGCCATGTAGCAGACTACCTGGCGGTACTGGGTGCCATAGACTGCATGCACATCCACATCAAAGCACCACCCAGTGAACAGGGTAGGGTCTACATAAACTGCAAGGGCTTCCCCTCTATTAACTGCCAGGTCATGTGCAATGCCCAGGGCATTATCATGAATGTGTGTGCTGGCAGCTCTGGAAGCTATCATGACTCCCACATCTGGCATTTGTCGCAGGTGTACCAGGCATTTGCCAGTGGGGATATCCTGTATGGCCATCTAGTGTTGGATGCTGGCTATGCACTGGAGCTAGAGATGATGACACCCATCAAAAATGGACACACACCCAATCAAGAATGTCTTAATGAGGCACACGCACAAACCAGGATCATTATAAAATATGTGTTTGGGATGCTCAAGTCACAGTTCCGCTGCCTTGACATATCTGGTGGAGCCTTACAGTACTCTCCAGCCACATGTGCACACATGTTCATAGCATGTGCCATGCTACACAATATGATCCTGTAGAAACAACTGCAGCAGGAACAGCACTGGGAAGGACCACACAGCCCCCCACCATTGCCAAGGTCCCCAAAGGCACAGAGGGACTTGGAAGAGGAAGCCCCTGATGCTGCTCCTATAGGCAGACGGATGCATGCCCAGTATGCCCAGGTCTTGGCAAAGAGGCAACACATAGCACACACACTGACACTGTAGGGACCCAGGGACTTGCATCTCTCCCCGACTCACACACACAGTAAAATGGATGCCACACACATCACACTACCTGTAGGGTACCCTGTAGAGGCATTGTACTGCATGCATCTGACAGAGTCAGCTCTCACACACAGTCCCCACAACTGCCACAGGCACAAGGTAAGTCAGTCTTCTGAATAATAAATTAATCGAGTAGTATGTTCTGGTAGCATATCTATGGTATTGTTGCATGCATTTAAGGGAATGGGGTGGCCTACTGGGGTAGTAGCAGACAAATGACAGCTATGTGGGACACCAGGAAATGTCTGCCCAATACTGGCTTCTCCACACTATGCAGTATTATCCAAGGTGACAAATCCCACTGTAGTATATGCGGGGGGGGGGGTGTAACAGGTCACATGTATGAATGTCAATTTGGGGATCCCATACTCACCCCTCAGACTCACCCAGCAAGTCAGTCATAGAAAACCATAAAGGAATGCCTGGCAAACACCCACAAATGGTGACAATGATGGAATACCCCCCTACAGACGTACACAGTGATATCACAGCAGTCTGAAACTCAATTGTATGCCATTACAATTTAACCTGTGGTCTCTAGTGATATGCCCCTATTCTCCAAGACAGGTTATGATACTATGCTAAATAGAACCAAAATGTAAAGCCAGTATCAACACAGTATGTGCAAATGTGTACTGTTGACAGACAGGTGTGCCCCCACACCCATATTCCCATAGAAATGCAGTAACATGTAAGTTTGTAGGGTAATAGCAGCACAGCACACATTGCCAGGGCTGTCCCAAGCAACAGGATAACTTGTTGCATGTCCACAATATGCAGGGGTCAATTATCTATGTATATGCATGGGAAATACTGTCAGGATGTGGCCAGCACTTGTGTCTTAGTGGCCTAGGTACAGTACTGTGGTAGACAGGGCCATGTTCCAAGAATTGCAATGCCAACTATTTTGCATGTCAGCTACACCTACAGTGGGAGTTGTACACACTGTCCAGATGTCAATATCCATTACTGCTAGTAAGCTGGACAGGTCATGGACAGGGGGCCACACATATGAACAGTGCACAAGTCAGAGTAACCTACACAGTGCCTACCATACCTCCCAATTGTACAAACCTTTTGCAGAATGTACAGAGGTTTGAATCATATTTGTGGTGTCTTTATCATGAAATGGTGGTTGTGTGGCAAATCATTGGCAAACCACGAGAGTCTAATGTCAGAAAATAATGATGGATTGTGGTGTCTCAGACTTCATACCCCATAGAAAATGCATGCTAATGCAAAATCTGTTATTGTATCACCCTTCTAGGTTTGTAAGGCCAATAGTTAAAATGGTCCCTATATTTAGGCCTTTGTCACCTAATTACTTATGGCTTTGTCCAGATGTCTGGCTCTCATACGGAGAGAGGTATGGTGCCTAGTAGTACAGCAGGTACCTGAAGGTCAGTGTACTGGCAGGTCATAAAAGGCTGCCACCATACTGTGTCAGCACTGGCAACATGTCACTGGGCAACAGCCATACCCCTGGGATGGCAGGTTGTCACAGATGGAGCACAAGTATGCCTTGTATATCTGTTCTGCTTGTCATAACATTGCATTTACCTGCAAAGTATTTGCAAAACAAGAAAGGTCATGTCAAAACATCAATGGTAGACAGTGGAGAAGCAGATGTCACACCCATAACAGAAAGCAAGCAAGTAACAGACTGGTCCCCCAACTGTTTTATGTATTGCAGAACAGTATCAACACCCTCTTCCCATGTGTGAACCTTCATCTGATTGTCATATGTGGGCCTATCCAGATGTTGGAGTCCGTGACAGTTTGACAGCTAGGCCATGTAGTCATATAATAACATAGTAACACAAACTGTCTGAGGACCCCAGCAGATGTAGTGGTGCAATAATGGGCAACCTGCCAAATAGGTATGCTCGGAGGTGTGTAGTCCATAACCTTGTGTGTGATGTTATGGCATTTACCATGCTCACACCAGAATTACAAATACATACCAGCAGCCACTGTGGGCAAAGCCTGTGACTGGATTGCAGAAGGATAAAGCGACACACAGAAGGTGGAGGGGAACCACTGGCCAGACAAATGGAGAATGTGCACACCAGGGCACATTTTGCAGTAACATTGGTGCCCCGCAGTATATGGAGTCAGTAAGCATCATCTGAAAATACACCACACACACCCACATAAGTGGAGGACCACAACAAATCAAACCCCAAGTAAAGGACACCTCAGAGGCAAAAACACATGAGAACTTCCTAAACCTACACACCACAGACCACTCATACTCCACACACCAGGGTCCTGCAAACACTCAGGCCTTACCATACACACAACATATTACTCATAGAAGACTCCACTGTGAGACACACAGATGTGCCACACACCAGGCAGGATAAGGAGAAAGTCACAATTACTTGTTTGGCAGGTGCCATAATCTGTCATATCACACATGCATTCAAGTCATCCCACAACAGATACAGGTATCACACTAGCCTGATCCATGGCAGTGTGAATGATGTCAGAAGTACCTCATGGACTATAGAAAGATAGACACAATGCAGTGTGCTGAATATGTGTCCCATGCAGGTATGTCCCTAGCCATAAGCAGCATCCTGCTATGAACAGAAAGTGATTGGCAGTAACACCTGACTCACTTACCATTGTCAGCCCATGGGGATCCACTGCCTGACAGCCTAGGAACATATGAGTGACAGAGTGCACTGCCTTGCTATAGATGGCCTGCATTAGTCTCACATGGCCTACAGGCCTCTGGCAAATGCCAGTGCCTCACCCATAGTGCCATTGTAGGGAATGTCATGGGGTCCATACTACCAACATAACACTGTCAACAAAATGCAAATGAAAGGTCATGCCGCTAAATGCTAGTAGCATACCTTTTAACCTTATAGAGCAAGAAATCTGGACAAAGCCATACATAATGGTGGGATAAAAGCCCAACTATAGGGACACTTTTGAAATAATGTTCTCATAATGTTAGAAAGGTGATAGAATAACAAAAGGGATGTGTAGTAGCATGGATGTCATGAAGGGTGTGAAGTCTGAAACTCTAATGTTCAGTCATTATTCCCTGACTGCAACCCTGAGTGATTTACAACAAACTTACTAGAAAACCACAATGTTAAGGGAAACTGACCAGATATGTGAGGCATGAATCTGGATAATCTCTGAGAATCTGTACAGCTGAGAGGTATGGCCACACCAGGATATGACCTTTCAGGTAAGAAGTATACCGCACAACCAGGAGATCCCCAGCCAGTATATCACCAAGGTGCTGGACCTTTTACACAGCTTCATCAGTCAATCAGCTGTAGCCACACCTCCCAACTAGCCAGATTGTGCAAGAATGTCTAGCCTTTGCCTCATAATATTGGTCTATGCATCATCCATCTTGTATTTCTCTGGTAAATAACTGTGATGATCTGATGATATCTGTCAGTAGATAATGACACAATACATTACAGTGTCAAACATTAAATAAGTCAGAAAATGTCTGCTAAAACAAACCTTGTAACTCAAGCAACTCATACATTAATAAGAGCAATAGTTACAGTATCCCCTATGTTTGGGCCATTGTTTTCCAATACTGGCAGCCTGTCTCCAGATATCTTGCACAAACAGGTTGCAAGGTATGGCTGTAACACACAACACTCTGGACTGGAGTTACAACTATTCCTGGAATGGATTCCCATACTTACTGTAGAAGGTCATACTGGGCATGCTCCTACACATAGAGAAATAAAGCCCATGTCTTACACCACAACAGACTATATATATCTGTATTGTGCAGATGTCTTTGCATACACACAGCTATATACACCTGTCTCCACACACACCCATCAGACAGGATTACCCACAGCCAGCTGTAGGTGGCCCATATGTGGTATATATGCATCTGTTGTGTGATACACACGCACATATATGGGCAACATATTACAGTATGTCAAGCATACACACACATAGACATGGGGAAGAGAGAGACAGGGATAGGGTGAGGCACAAAGGGAGACACACACACACACAGAGTGAGTCATACACATAGATACCCTGAATGGCAGAGAGTGATGTCCTGCTGCAGACAGTTGCAAACCAGTTGTAACCACTGGTATGTGCCAGCATGAACATGAGATTCATTATCTGATGGTACTGAGGTGGGGGTTGTAATATCATATCACCTACCTGTGTGTGTGTGTGTGTGTGTGTGTGTGTAGGTCTAAGTATTATGATGCCTTATCCAAACAGTACACTTCCCATTGTCCTACTTTACAAGATCTGCTGATGTCATTCACCTTAGAAGTACCTTTGGACTAGCTTCAGTCCTGTAAAGTCTATAGCTCGTGTGATAACTGCCTTACTCTATAATGCAAATAACTAGATAGGTAGGGGTTCTAATCACAGTTCTGGCATATGTAAGTGTGGTTGTGTGTGGGGGTGTGTGTAGGAATAAGTGTTTTAGTCCTTTCCCACCTAGTACACTTTCCATTGCCCTAATTCACAAGACTTGCTGATGTCATTCACCGTAGAAGTACCTTTGGACTGGTCTCAGCCCTGTAAGCTCTGTGGTGCATGTGATAACTGCATAACACTATAGTACCAATAACTAGCAAGATAGGGGTTCTAATCTCAGTCCTGGCAAATGTAAATATGCTTGTGTGTTAAAAATATTGAGCCCATTCTCACACAGTACACGTCCCATTGCCCTACTTTAGCAGTCCTGCTGTCAGTCACCTTAGAAGTACCTTTGGGCAGCCCTTCGTCATAAGCTTTGTGGCACATGCGATAGCTATGTAGCACTATAGTACAAACAACTAGTTAGGTAGGGGTTCTAATCACATTCCTGGCAAATGTAAAAGTGTGTGCATTTCTATGTTAAAGATTTTGAGCCCATTCACACCCAGTACATTTCCCATTGACCTACTTCAGCAGTCCTGCTGATGTCAGTCACCTTAGAAGTACGTTTGGGCAGCCCTTGGCCCTGTAAGTTCTGTGGCGCATGCGATAACTGCGTAACACTATAATCCAAGTAGCTAGTTAAGTAGGGGTTCTAATCTCAATCCTGGCAAATGTAAAAGTGTGTGTGTGTATGTGTGTGTAGGTTACAGATTTTGAGCCCATTTACACCTAGTACACTTTCCATTGCCCTACTTTAGCATTCCTGCTGTCAGTTACCTTAGAAGTACCTCTGGGCAGCCCTCAACCCTATAAGCTCTGTGGCTCGTGTGATAACTGCATAACACTATAGTACAAATGACTAGTTAAGTAGTGGTCTAATCCCAGCCCTTGCAAATGTGTGTATGAGTGTATTTGTGTTTGTATATCTGTAGGTTAAAGTATTTTGTGGCCTTTCTCACCAAATACATATCCCATTGCCATACTTTACATAGGCTGGTGATGTTCCTCACCTTATAGGTACTTTGGGAGACCCATTACCCTATAAGCTCTGTGGCACGTGCAATAAATGCATAACACTGCAGTAGCAATAACTGGATAGGTAGGGGTTCTAATCTCAGTCCTGACAAATGTGTGTGTGTGTGTGTGTGTGAGAACAGTATTGTGTGTGTGTGTGTGTTTGGTTGGGAACCATATCCATTGGGGGGATGGGTTTTGCAATTTTTTGTTGTAGTCCACACAGTGCACATCCCAATGTCCACTTTATAAGGCCCAATGTTGTCAACCACTGTATAGGTAGCTGTAGACACTCTGCATCCCTATAAGCTTTGTGCCACATGAAATAACTATGTAACAGTATGGAATAAATAAGACAGGTGGGGCTTCTAATCCTTTGATACCATTCTCCACTCAGGAATCATAGACAAACACACTCAGCTAGGCATCAACCCCTCTATCACTAGGTGGGTTGCAAACTGGCTCACAGATAGAACCCACAGTGTGGAAGCAGAAGACTCCAGGTCAGACTGCCGACCAGTCATGAGTGGAATACCACAGGGTCTGGTCCTGGGTCCCCTTGTGTTTGGTGCCTATACCTCTGAAGCCCAGCCCAAAATGAAGGGACTCTGGCTGGCAATGTTTGCAGACAACTACAAGGTGGGAGCTATTATTATCCCTCAAGTGATGTTGACATCCTGCAGAAAGGCCTCACTGAGACCTATGACTGTTGTCAGAACCCTGGACTTAAGCTTAATGCCTGAAAATGTGTTGCCACCCCCTTTGGGAATAACTTGGTTCCCATGAATCACCACATCAATGGTAGTCCACTGAACACAGAAGTTGTTATATGAGAACTAGGAACACAGGTTGACAGCAACCTCTCTGTTGACCTCCACAGTGCCACTTTGGTCAGAAAGTCCTTCTGTGTGGCACATCTCATTACTAAGGGTGTTGCATCCAGGAAGAAAGAGGTCATTGTCTCCCTCTACTCTTGCCTCATTAGACCACTCATTGAGCACAATGGCCCATTTGGCATGTACCTCACAAGACACCTGCAACAACTGGAGAGGCTGCAAAAGTACCTCACAAAGAGGATCCTAGACCTTAAACATTTGTCCTATATAGACAGACTCCAATAACTCCAACTATTCTGTTTCATATTGGCTACTTAGAGGCAATCTCTCTTGACTTACAAAGCCATGTCTGACCCAGCTCTGTTAGGCATGCTGCATCTAAAGAAACCCAGTCCGTCTAAAACACATGCCCCAGAGACCTCAACCCCATTTTCACAATCAACAGAACATGCTGGAGGGACAGGTTCATAACCCAAAGACTGGCCATGCTATGGAATAGACTTCACATACATGTCAAGCAGAGCACCTCCTGGCTCTCTGCAAAAGAAATCTGGATGAGTGGATGGGGAATAGAAATCTGACCCGGGGGATCACTCCAGTGGCTATACTTGATAGACACACTGGAGAGTAATATCAGGTGACACAATGCCAGGGTAATCCTAGGGACTAGCCTTGTAAAGACTCCATGGCCATTCACCTAGTACACACCTATGAACCTATGTATCTCAGTACTGGCATATGTGTGTGTGTGTGTGTGTGTGTGTGCATTAGTGTGTATAAAAGTGTTTGTGGGTGTGTAAACATAGGTGAAAGTAGTTTGAGGGCCTTTTCACTCAGTATACCTCCCATTGCCATGCATTACAAGGGCTGGTGATGTTATTCACTTTACAGGTACCTTGGGACACTCTTCACCCTATAAGCCCTGTGGTGCATGCGGTGCCTGCATAACACTATAGTACCAATAAAAAGATAGGTAGGGGTTCTAATCTGAGTCCTGGTAAATGTGAATGTGTGTGTGTATGTGTGTATATTTGCAGGATACAGCATTTTGAGGTTTCACTCTTCCAGTACACTGCCCATTGCCATACTTTACAAGGGCTGGTGATGTTGTGTTCACCTTAGAAGAACCGTGGGACATTCTTCACCCTATAAGCTCTCTGGTACATGTAATAAATGTATAACACTGTAGTTGTAATAACTAGATAGGTAGGGGTTCTAATCTCAGTCCTGACAAATGTGTGTGGGTGTGTAAGAACATTATCCTGTGTGTTTGAGTGAGAAGTATATCCACTGGGTGACCGTGGTTTACAATTTTAGGCCATGGTAGTCCCAGTACACGTCACAAGGTCCACTTTACGAAGCCCACTGTTTACATCTACTGTAGCTGTATCTGTAGACACTCTTCAGCCCTATAATCTCAGTGCCATGTGCAACAGCTATGTAACAGTATGGCATGCATAACATGATAGGCAGGGCTGCTGATGTCAGTACTGGCAAATGTGTGTGTGTGTGTGTGTGTGTGTGCATTGGTGTGTATAGATGTGTTTGTGAGTGTGTAGACTCATAGGTGACAGTATTATGAGTCCTTTCCCATCCAGTACACCCTCCATTGCCATACCTCACAAGGGCATGTGATGTTATTCACTTTACATTTACCTTGGAACACTCATCACACTATTAGTTCCATGCCACCTGTGATAACCACATAACATTGTACTACCACCAACTAGATGGGTACGGGTTCCAAACCCAATACTGGCAACTGTGATCCTGTGCGCTTGTGTGTGTGTGTGTGTGTGTGTGTGTGTGTGTGTGTGTGTGTGTGTGTGTGTGGGAACAGTATTCTCTGTGTGTTTGGTCAAGACAATATCCTCTGGGGTGTGGGTTTTACCATTCTGAGGTGTGTTCCACCCACTAAACTTACCATTGTCCACTTTACAAGAGCTTCTGTCAGTCACATAGACTTACCTGTATACACCCCTCAGCCCTATAAGGTCTGTGGCACATGCAATAACTGTTACACAGACCTGGTCAATGTGTACATATACAGCTGTACCTCAGCTATGACATGGTCGATGTGTTACCACTCTGCCATACCCATCATTAGCAATGTCTGCAGGGCCACATCCTGCTGACACACAGACACCTAGAACACAAACATAATACAGCATGTGAGACTACATTCAGTCAGTGTTACTAACACCAATTATGCATCATGGCTGAAAAGGTACACACACTCTGAAGTGTACCCATTACAAATGCCAGCTGACAGCACCTTACACAGCATTACATAGCTAAACTGTACTTAATTCACCCTGTGCACCAGAACCATATTAGCATGTCCTTGGATCAATGGTATGGATGACAGGGATGCGCCACAGGTATCATTATATCCACAGGGTGTTGTGTGGGTTTACCAAATGCCTAGGCTAGGCCATACAGTTTACATCATGTGTGTGTGTTTGGATGGGTGTTCTATGAATACACTGTGCAGAGGTGGTGTGTGTGTGTGTGTCCTAAGGTGACCTGGCTGTGATGGTGATGTGTGTGTCTTTGTATGCACACAGTCACACCATGTGGCTGCCCTACACAGAGGTATGTTGGACAGCGGTGGACCATACATGGCAGGGTATACATTTCATCATCTCTGGCCACGGACACGTGAACTGGTCCTGCCAGGGGTCTCACTGGCACCACCAGGCCCAAGGCCAGATACAGTACTGTTCCCCTATAATGACTGCTGTCTGCTGTAGCCATGTCCCGGGAACGGCCAGGACCACATACCCATGGCCTACTGCATTGTGGTGTGGACAGCACTCCCCCCTTTGGTAGTGCTGGTGGTACGCCCACTACAGGAGTGTGAAGGTGCACTGCCCCGTAGATCCTCAGCTGATCGTGGTGCTGACCTACATCCATGTGGCTGCTGCCCATCTCCCACCACACACTCCAGCACAGACATTGCATGGTCGAGGAGTGCCACAGTCTCAACCTGCCATCTATTCATGACCTCAGTGTTCTCACGTGTGGCCTCAAAAAGGTCATGTAGGTCATCACAAACACCAGGAAGATGTGCATCCAAGACCCTGAGTATATGTCTGGTGTTGCACTCAGTACATGCCTGTGCCTCCATGATGGCCTGAAACTTGTGTCTGGTGACATCTGCTGTGGCACTTGCAACAGGGTCTGGCCTTCCTTCGAGCACCTCTATCAATCTGCCTGTGTGGGACCTCACCTGCAGTCTGGCTATGGCAAGTGTCTACACTCACACTTGACAGAGTCACCACACTAGCCTGTTCCATACCACCACCCACCAACTGCCATTATCTGTGCCCACTGGGGATGGGGTATGTGTGGGCATAGTGATGGTCTGTGGGGATATTGTTGACAACAGTGGGATGCCAACTGATGGCACAGATTCAGCCCGTGACAACTCCACCTATGCCTCACTATGACTATCATCATTGTCAGAGTCCGCAGAGACACTGATGTCAGGTTCCATGTGGGAGACACCATGACCCCCATCGCCACTTGTGAGGGGAAGACAACATATGTAAATTAATACCTGCAATATAAGGTTGGCTGGTACACACACACACACACACACACACACACACACACACACACACACACACACACACACACACACACACGTGAGGTGGCACAGAAGCATTACACAGACCTCACAATACCCAAACGGTGACATGCATGACACACAGTCAGACCACAACATACACACTCTGGACAGGTCCTCAACATCAAGCAGTGCAGCCATTTTCACTCTGTGTCACTAACAATATATACCTCTGGGATACATGAGTAGTGTTAGTAGGTGATGGCCTTTCACCTAGCACACAATACATCCTTGTACACATTACTGCTGTTCACCTGTATAGCACAGTGGCAATTCCTACAAACCATACCTCACAACCGTACAAATCTTCACAGAATGTGTAGATGTCTGGCTCATATGTTTGCTCTGTTCCTCATACCTCCTGTGTTTGTCTGAAGCATTACTGGAATGATCTGAGGATTGATGTCACTAATTAATGACATACATTTGAGTGTCAGACCCCAAAACCTGCAGTAAATGTATGTTAAAACAAATCCTGTTACACCTACAACTTTCTAAGCTTACAGTGGATATGATAAGTGTACACACCCCTGTTAACATGCCAGGTTCTTGTAATATTTAAAATGAGACTGCAATAATTAATTTCAAAACATTGCCCACCTTTAATTTGACATATCACCTGTGCAATCTAATTGGTAAACAAACAAATGTGTTGGGTGTAAAATATAATAAATTAAATACATACAATAGGGTAGTTGCATAAGTGTGCACACCCTTAAACTGATACTTTGTTGAAGCACCTTTTGATTTAATTACAGCATACAGTCTACTTGGGAAGGAGTCTATCAGCATAGCACATCTTGACTTGGCAATATTTGACCACTCTTCCATGCTAAAGCCCTCCAACTCTGTCAGATTGCAAGGACATCTCATGTGCACAGCCCTCTTCAGGTCACTCTGCTGATTTTCTAGTGGAGTTTGGTCTGAGTCAATCCATAACCTTGATTGTGTTCTGATGGAGCCATTCCTAGGTTGATTTGGATGTATGCTTTGGGTCATTGTCATGTGGAAAGGTGAAACCCCTCTTCATCTTCAGCTTTCTGTCAGATGCCTGATGCTTTTATTTATTTTATTTTACATTTGTTAACTGGGAAAGTCCGACTGGACACAGGTCCAATTTCAGCGGAGGCCTGGGAAGAAAAGCTCCAATTACATAAATGACAAGTTCACAAAGATAGATATTTACATTCAGGGAGTTAACATTTTAACACTGACAGCATATTACATAATTTACAGGTAAATAAGAACAACTTTGGGAAGACATTACATGATACCTTCAGAACATGTCATATTATATATAGAATCCATTCAACTGTTAGAAGATAAACTAGTTGGTAGTACTGTCCTGTCCTGACAGTTCAATGTATTTAATTTTTTTATTTATTTAACATTTGTTGACCGGGAAAGTCCAACTAGGCTCCACAGATCCTGTTTTCAGCAGAGGCCCGGGGAGAAATGCTCCAGAAGCATGTCTTTAGAATGTGGGAGGAAACCCACGCGAATGCAGGGAGAACATGCAAACTCCACACAGAAGGCACCCCAGCCGAGAATCGAACCGGAGAACCTCTTGCTGTGAGGTGACAGCATTAACCGCTGCACCACTGCGCCGCCCAATTTCTCAAGTGTTACAGAAAGTAACTGTGAGTAGTTTAAGGGATGACATAACATAGTACATTTAGAATATGACAAATTATATATAGAATTAAATTAATAGTTGGTGGAATAGTAGATAAAGTAGTTGGTAATGCTTGATTGGTTTTGTGCCAAAAATGAGTTGCATTTGGAATTGTTCATAATTCCCACTGCCTTAACTAAACCCGCAGTTTCAGCTTATGAACAGCAACCACAAAGCAGGACACTGCCACCACTGTGCCTCACTGTGGGGATGGTGGTCATCTGGTGATGTGAAGTGTTGCTTGTGCACCAGATGTATCTTTTGGAATTGTGGCTGAAAAGTTGATCCTTGGTCTCATTACACCATAACACATTTTCACACATGCTCTTGGGAGACTTAATGTAATGTTTTGCAAGTTGTAGCCAGGCCTGGATGTTTTTCTCTGTGGGAAAATGCTTCCATCTTCCAACCCCATCCCATAGGCCAGTCTTATGGAGAATATGGGAGGTTTTGTCACATGCAGTACACAATCAGTACTTGCCAGAGATTCCTGCAACTCTTTCAGTGTTGCTGCAATACTCCAAGCAGCCTCCCTGACCAGTTTTTGTCATGTCTTTTCATAAAGTTTGGGGGATGTCCGGTTCTTTGCAGCATCACTGTTGTCCCATATCTACTCCACCTTTTGATGACTGTCTTCACTGTGTTCCATGGTATATGCAATGTTGTGGTAATGTTTTTGTACCCTACTCCTGACTGGTATCTTTCAACACTGAGATCCCTTTGATGCTTTGTAAGCTCTCTGTGAACCATGGCTTTTGCTGTAGCAACAACTGAGTAAATGTCAGGAATATCCTACTAGGACAGCAGACCATTATTTGTTGTTACTCAGAGTCTCTTTACTTAATGGTAGGTGTGTACCCAAGCAGTCTGAATGCTGTAATTAAATCACAAGCTGCTCCAACAAAGTATTAGTTGACAGATGTGCACATGTATGCAACCAGCTTATTGTAGGTTTTGTGTCCTTCATATTTGGTCCCCTGATAGGTTTGTTTGTTTTTCAAGTGAATTGTTCAGGTTATAGGTCACATTAAAGGTAGGAAAAGGTGTGGAATAAAATATTGTGGTCTCATTTTATGTCACAAACACCTGTCATCTTAACAGGGGTGTATACACATTTTATATCCACTGTATAAGATGAATATTTCAAATATGTCCCTATTTTCGGGCCTTTGTCCCCCCATTTTGTCAGTCTCTGTCCAGATTTCTTGCACTGACAGGTTGTGAGGTATGCTACGGAAATGTTACATCTCCTGCAAATAGGCCCCTATGATGACAACTGAGATGCAATGCAGTTAACCCCACCACAAGTGAACATGCACATAATGCAATATGGCTAGGAATGATAGTTGTGTGCATGGTAAAATGCATGCCGTTAATATGCCTTGGGTATTGGCGAACCACAACAGGACAATTCCATACTCACCAGCTTCAGGCTGCTATCCCACATCCAGATAAGAGGGACTTATGTAGTTGTAGGAGAGAGGTATTGTCAGCAGATTCACATGTGGCATTGGTACAAGATGAATGCAGCTTTTCTCCACATTTACGGTACAAGCTCCAATACTACACAATTTGCTGTCCTTCACCATAGATGTGCACATCTGCACATCACAAAACCAAACCACAGCTCCATTCCAACCTGACATATGCATCTAGATACTCCACAGATGTCAGTAGGGCTGCTACACTAGTCTATTGATCTCCACTGGGGCCTTACCTGCACGCTCCTTGTCCATTGTCAGGGTGTCACCCACTTCCACATTGTGGGTGTCTGGACTCTGATGTTGGAGTGGGGTGGGTGCCCCAAGGTTGGGAAGGAGCTCCTCGGTGGGTGTAAGTGGGTCCTGCATGGCAGGATCCCCCCCCCACCTGTGGCTGTGTGGTCCCTGGCCATGGTAGCATATCAGGTCAGTCGCACAATGCCGGATCTGTCTGTATGTTCGTGCATGAAGGCTGACATCATTTACCCTGTGGACAAGAGATCATCCCACAGGCTGGTCCTCTCATGCAGGTGCTCTTAGCTCTGTCTGAACATTACACTATAGTGCTGGATGATGTGGTCAAGTATTACTGCAGTTTCAGCCTCTGTGTAAGCAGGATTTCTGGCACGATGCATTGCACCTGGAAGCCATAAACAGGGAAACGTATCACAGGACCTCATTCATTTGTCAATGGTATTTACAGAACCTGCACATCAACATTGACTAGCAGTAGCTACCACTCACAACCACATCATAACCCTGTTAACTATCAGCACAGTATCAACTTGCATTGCACTCCTGTTCCTTATGTGCTATGTTCCCCCCAATGAGGGCCAGTAAATTCCATAATCCTCTCTTCATCATTCACTTCTGTGTAGAGGTATGACAGTGGCTATCTTCCATGTGGATGGGGTGTGGATGGTGCTTAGGCTTTGTTTCACTACAGTGTGTAATGGAGCTGGGAGCACATGCCTGAGCTCATGTAGGATGCAGACATGGATGTTATCAGGTCCCATGGAGACCTAATTTTGTTGCCTTTCAGTAGATATTATGGATATGCTCCCTGAGGATGAGGGGAGAGGTGCAGGTGCTGTACATATCCACCTGTATTGATGGGGGGATGGGGGGTGATGTTTCCACTTAACCTGTCTGCAGCAGGTTGGCTATAGCTATGGCATGTGTGTATGTGTCGTGACTGACCAGTACAGGGTGAGTTGGGCTGTTGCCTCTGAGACTGAAGACATATGTGAGGATGGCCTTGTGATTGGCCTTGGTAGAGTGGATGTGTCCATTTTGTACTCATAGTTATCCTGATTCATCTGTGACCTTATATGCTTGTTCAGACAAAGGAGGACATGCTTCCAAGTTGATGCCTGCACCTACTTGACCTTGTACAGCCAATATAGTGACCTATTACATGGTTTGTGTATTGCTGCTGTCCAACAAACGGGATTGCCCTACCTTGGTGGAGGCGGGTTTTATGAGTCGGGTATTGCTGAGATCATACAGCTATGTAGGTGCTCCTATAGCTGTTTGTAGTAGGCATGGACACGAGGTCATAACACAGTTGGACACTTATCCAATTTCAACCTGATAATCATGCTTATTGTAGTATCCATTTCTGTGTTAGGGCAATGCAACAACTAGTAGCTGTAGACATATATGTCTGTTGGATGCACTAACACTCATATTACACACATGTACAATATGTACAGCTTATTTACCTGACTGCTTGCAACTCATGTCTGCTGTTTTCTGGCTTCCAGCTAAACCTACTCATACAAACATGTGCACAGACGATACCTGATATACATTTATGTTCTATGTCAGTATGGCACACTGTGTTTACACTCTTGCTGCTCATTCATACCTTTCAGCCTGTTAGAGCAGGACATCTGGAAAATGGCACACACAAATGGGGGGGCAAAAGCCCCAAAATATTGACACTGTATTACTATTGCTGTAACATACTTAAGTCAGTTGGTAGAAGAGTAGGCTTTGCATTCTCAAAAATACGCTGGAGGATGTCTGACATTCATAAGTATGCTATTATGTTCTGATGTCAGTGTTCACAGATTTGTCAATAGTTTGCCAGACATAACACACCTCTATGTGTAAATGACTACAAATTTTAAGCACACGTGGTTATTGTGCAGCAGGATACAGTACAGTTGAATGCTATGAGCTCAGCATATCACATGCAGTTCAACACACACTTCTGCAACAGTTGTTTACTATGCACATACACATGTTTGTGTATCATAGTTACATTCACAAGTAACATATGGATATGTACAACATCCCAGTAGCTGGTCTAGCAGTGTCACAGTCAGTATTGTTTGACAGATACTCCAGTAGTAGTCATATATGAGCTGTCCTTTCCTTGGGTGACTCAGGGGCCTGAGCTGTGATCTATGTCACTGCAGAGAGAGTCAGATGCTATGGCCATAGGTGCTGTTCAGCAATATATCAGTACAGCACATCTTTTTGAGACATATTTGTTTAATTTCCTATTTCCCATTATTGCATACCCCCTACTGCATTCCATTACATTCATACTTGTTTCATATACCGTTTTTTTTTACAAGTAGTCCTGAATAGTTGTGTTTTGGTTTTGTTTGGTTTGTTTTGTGGTCTTTCTCTCTCTCTCTCTGCCTTCTTACATAGAGGTATACACCTGTTTTGCATAGGCAGCAGCTTGCCTTTTGTAGGTAATGGTCATGAGAAGGTGATGGCCTGTGCACCAATTGGTGTTCCTCACTTGCTAATTGCATGCAGAACATTTGTGTTGTTATTCCAATAGCCAATGACATGGCAACACACTCCTGTAATTGAGTAGTTCATGGGTGCATTGCCCCTTTTCCTTGCCTGTGAGAAGTACATCATGGAGGTGTGTGAGCTACAGCATCACAGAGGGTAGGTGGGACTCTCTCTTACAACAAGACTTGTGGAGACAGCCCAACTAATTGGAGGAGAAGGTTCCAGACTTAGGGACAGAATGTAAGTATTGCTGTTATACAGTTGGAATAATGCTAGTTTAACAGAGTTTGTCTGGACATGCATTTTCAGCATGATTTCAAGCCTGACAGTGTTATGTGGATGGCATAAATCTCAATTGTAGGGTTATCTGCAAAATGGCCAGAGGTTTGCCTGTTATGTTTGGTCTGTTCCTCAGACAGTTTTTGTCCTTGCAAATCAATAGGATACTCTGGGGATTGCAGTCAGTAAATGCTAACATCCATTTGTGTTTCTAACTTTATATCCCTCAGAAAAGATATGTTGCAACAAACCCTGCATCACCAGCAACTTTTTCAGTTTATGACAGCAATATTTCCAATATTCCCCTGTGTTTGGGCATCTGTCCCCCAATTATGTCAGGCTTTGTCCAGATGTCATGCACAAAGAGGTTCAGAGGTATGTTACATCATTTAGTGCCTTCATACCTGCTATCACCCCAGTGATGTAGCAGACTCCCAGACATGTTACGAGGACGAGACCATAGATATGAGGCCAAAGACTGGACATTTTGTGGGAATCTGTACAGTTGAGATGTGTGTATGTCTGGCCATTGTTAACAGACTGTCAGGACTGTGTAGCATTGTAGTGTGTAAATGTTAGTTGGCTGTGTAGGAAGGGGGGTACATGTGAGTGGCATGGGCCCTTTCTATCTGACTGTGCATGCTGCTCCAGTTTCTGGTGGTCTGTTGGCTGTATATGTTTGTATGGGCAGACTGTGACATGTTCCATAACATCTCAGGATTCTCACTACACTGTGACTTACGGCAGTATATATAGGGGTAGTGTGTGAGTGGCAAACAGGATATTTTGGTTCACACAGTCATTATACTGTAGTGTTCAGTTGTTTTACTGGTATGTCAGTGTGACTGTGGTGCAATTGGTTGTGGGTATGCACTTTCACACCAGTGTCTGTTTTCCACTACTGTTACATCTCTGTAGTGCCTGTTATATTTGCTAATGGATGTGCAAGTCCACAGAGCTGATTTGGGGTGGTGTTGTGAGGGTTTGACTGTAGTGTAGACTGTGCTTAGTGACATGATTGGCAGCTCACTGTAGTTTCCCTAATCTTATGTTATGTCCAGATATTCATAGGATGTCCAGTTGTGTGGCTCATATCTTTTGCCTAGTCCCCATAACTGTTGTGTATTTTTGACAAATCAGTGGGATGATGTGAGGATTGAGAGCACTAACTTATGAGAAGCAATTGAGTGTCAGACTAATGATATTTCAGGCATTATACGTTAGAACAGATGGTTTTACTGCAGCAACTTTCTCAGATTATCTACTCATGTATTTCAGATGTGTTCCTATGATCATGCCTTAGTCCTCCCACTTTATCAGGCTTGGTCTGGATTCATTGCACTAAGGGGTTCTGAGCATTCCTGTCAACTGCCAGGCATTCCACAGGATGTCCAGATGTCTGGTTCATATTTTTGGTCTGTTCCACTAATTATTTGTATGGGTCTGGTAAATCACTGTGATGATCTGAGAAGTTATGTCTGTAAATAATGATATATACATTTTTGTTTCAGACCTCATATCCTTCAGATGATGTATGCTGAAACAAACTCTGTTACTGTAGCATCTTTATAAGTTTATAAGGGCAAAATTTACAATATGTCCCTATTTGTGGCCCATTGTCCCCCCATTTTGATGGACATTGTCCAGATTTCCTGCAATAAGAGGTTGGGAGTTATGATTCTGAGGTATGACTGCACTGCATGTTATATACATATATATATATATATATATATATATATATATATATATATATATATATATATATATATATATATATGGGGTCTATATTACATAATCAAAAACCTGTATCATCGAACATCACAACACTGACACACGTATCCCAAACCACAAATATGCTGAACCCCCTAAACCTCAAATTTTCAAAATCGCAAATCTTTATAGTCGGCCAACACCACCGCTCACTACATACTACATACCCAAACATAATAAATAAAGCACATACATACACTAACCAAACCCTACTTATAACCCTACACTAAACCTTACATACATTACTATCTATGCACTTACCTTAACCCGCACCCTAACCCTAAGGTCTGTAACAATCGCACACTTACCTTATGGAGCTATACCGCAGATGGGCCAACCATGACACTTTGACATTTCGTGTTTCGTGGTTTTGAACATCTGCCATTACCTTAGTTCGTGCTATACATGTTGGTCTTGTGGTGTTTGCTGAAACGGGATTTCAATCATGTAATATAGACCCACTTTTTTCATATATATGTATCATCATAGATATATATATATATATATATATATATATATATATATATATATATATATATATATATATACATACATGTGTGTGTGAGTGTGTGTATATTTACATATACAAAACATGACTGATTACATAGAGCTTTTTTCCTAATGTTGAATGCCTCTATTGCATGGTATGTTTGAAAAAGCAAGAGCAATTCCTACAGCTGAAATGATGTAATGATACATTGCTCTGACTATAATGTACAAAGTCCTGGGTATCAGACCAACAACAGCTGTCTATTTTGTTGCTGAGCAGAACAGAGGCTGATGGAAACACAGTGATTAAAGCAGTTTTAAGTGGGTTTGTGTGGTTTTGCATGACGCTAAGCGATGCCAAAACAAGGTTAGTCCGTTTTTGCTTCACTTAGCGATGCTTATTCCTGTTTACACCCATGCTAATTTCTTTAAAAGAAAAGAAAAAGAGGTGATAGGAAAGTGGGGAAAAAGGGGCATGCAGACGGGAAAACAATATGAAAGGTATCTAGGGATGTACAGGATGGGTGTAGGGAAGGTCCATAGCTGTCCATTTCTTATACAGCAACAGCTGTGCATTTGTACAGAATTTGAAAGTGAATATGGACACTCAAACCCCAGAGAGAGGGGTGAGGACAACATAAATGTGTTGTCAAGCCAGTTGGACTGGATTACATGTGTCCAGTGGACACATGTGTGAAATGGACAGCTATGTATGGGGCGATATATTTTTTGGGAGAGATGCCCCTTTTTTTTAAAGGTCAGAGTAGGATGTTGGGGAAGGATTATAGGTACATCTGGGGAGGTAGGTTGGGTAGGGAGACAGCAAGACAGCAGACAGGGGCAGTATACGACATGAGGGGGGTAAACACCTTTGACAGAGAGGGTGGTTGGGAAACCAAAGCCCATGAGCCCCCAAATGGATACAGTGGAACTGAGGTCCCTATCCATGGGCAGTCACCACTGCACCTTCACTGCCCCAAAGGTGGCTGTGCTGGGGGCTGGACAGGAGGGGCAGCCTGCCTCTCAAGGTGCACCAGGTGACCCTCCATCTGCTGCAGCTGGTCAACCAACACTGTTTGGATGATGCTGTGCACCATACCCTGGAACTGACTGCAGGTGACAGGCTCCTGTTCATGCCCACTCCCAGGAGGGGACAGGCCCTGTCCCCTGAGGTGGTTCCACCCAAAGGTGGTGCAGGACCAATGGAGTAGGAGGAAGTCCCGAGTTGGATCCCAGACATGCTGGTGCCTGGTGCCATGGCCAGATAAGTTGGGACAGGCAGATCTACCTTCCCAAATGTGCTATGGTGTTGAGATTTTACAAAATATGGTTAGTCATGAACAACACATTTCAAGGTTAGTTATAACAGCATGAGTGGGTGTTCCAATTAACCCCATAAAACAGATTTGAAACTGTTGCATAGCAAACAGAACACATGCATAAATGGAACAACAGTATGCATCGTAACAGCATGCCAGTAACATTGACGGCAACAGGCCACCAACAATAGTATTTAAACAAGGTATGTTAACATGCAACCAATCAAATATATGAATAATAATAGAACACAAGTCCCAACATTAGGGTTTTAGAGCAACATACCTGTAGTATATGAATAATAATTATTGATGCAGATGAGGGATGGGGAGAGACAAAAAGTCCATTAACAACTATGTATGCCTCTATTTTCCACAACAGTACTGCTCAATACACTATGGGTATGCCCTCACTTTACTTCTACCTATGACCCATAGCTTCTGTAGCACAAGCATACCTATTAAACTGTCAGCCTGGAATGGTATCAGGCAAACTATGACAACTCTGGGTACATGACTAGAGGGGACTCGTACATGTCAGGGTAACATATCTGGCACAGAAGGGGTACCCTGAACTGCTGTTATGTGAGTGTGCTACTGGTATACTTCAACTGGTTTCCTATCTGTGCCCAGGGTTATTGGCAGCAGTGACCAATAGCAGTGACAGTGTGACACTTGAGAGACATGTATCGGGGAAGTGGACATGTATATACCTATCCTGCTGTCATTTGCAGGCATGTGGTGGGACAGTTGAACAGTTGTACACAGTTTATTAGTATACCCTTCATGCAGCTACTGAAAACATTTCCTTACCTGTATAACCTGTGGAGAAAATATCTATCAACACTATCTGACTGTTTTACATATATTCATGATTCCATGTGTGTAGATATGCACACATCTTGGTACCACTCCCTGGATTCGAACCATGTCTGGGTGTGCATAATAACAACTAAGTTATTTCTCATCACACAGAGCTACTGGGGAACTGCTGTTTCTTGTTTTATTGCTTTATGCCTAATAGTCTCTTGGTTAGACAGGCTGAACTTGTAATCCTGTGATGCATGCATGACAGATAGTGTACTGTGCATTAATCCTTTGAATTACTACAATCTGGAAAGCAAAGGTTAACAAAGGACATTAATATCTTGTTTTATAGCTTCATTCTAAGTCTACAACAACATACCAGAGTAAACACAACAGTTTGTGTTATAGATGTTTAATTCAGATTAATATTAGTTGGACAAACTTGTAACAGTATACCTACTAGCAGTACATAATTTACTCCTTCTTAGTTATTTGCACAATATACTGCAAAATAGATTTTTACTCACACGCCTGTTAGCGTAGCCTCAGCAGTCTGTCGGCATGCACTTTGATGTTACTAGCCCTTTCTGCTGCAGCTGTGGGGAAGAAAAGAAACATTATGCATACCTGTCCATCACATCCTCAGACTAGAATTTGGTACACCTATATCTGTGATACTTACAGACTGCTGGAGCATGGTTGTCCCTGGTATCTTGGATCCACTCGTCCAAGAGCATCCCGTTTCTCTGCTTTCGATCGGCATAGTGGTGCCAGACCTGCTCATCAGTTTGGGGGATGCTAGTAACACTGGTGAAATCATGGGTGAGATGGTCCCAGGCCTGTGCTTTATATTGTAAGCCCTGGTACTGACCCTGCAGCAGTCTCTTGTCATGATTACTTATAAGGAGTCCAGCCATGACCCTGGACTCCACGATGCCCCAGCACTGCACCCTAAAGCACGAACCCTCACCTACGCCAGCCTTGGTTCTTGCACAGGTTGAACTATAACAGGTACTAGCTGTGTTTCCACCTGTGCAGTTTAAATAATGTTATATTCCCACCCTTTGCCGTCATTAGTCAATTTTGAAAATGTTGAGCACAGCTTAGTGGTGCACAAACCCGGAAAGCTGATTTTAGCAATGCTTAAAGGGGTAATTGTTGAGCACTGCTTAACAGTGTGCAAATCCACTTAGCTGAGCTGACTGCATGCATAAACTGGCTAAGCATAGCTGAGCACTGCTAATCATTGCTCACTTTTAATTTTTAAATATATTAGAATAATGACTTCATTTAGTAAGTGTATATGATTTACTTTACATGACGTCCCTCTATGTGCTTTCATTACATTACCAAGGGGTGTGACTATACTGTATGAGATACTTGTGTATACATGGGTGGTTTCACATGTTATATGCACTTGCAATTCCATTTTAGACTAGCTACATTACTCTGGTTGACAAATATCACTTACTACATCATTTACAAAAAATAAATAATTTTAACACTGCTTTTCTATGTAAAAATAAAGTGCATGTCTTGGTACTCAAACCATGAATACTTGCATACAAAGCCAGGACTCTAACCACTACTCTATCCCAGCATTAGGATTTCAGCTGTATATTTTTATTTATCTCCTTTGGGGTGTTTAAGCACTGCTGAGCAGAGGGCCGTAGCATGCACACCCACTCAGCTATGCTTAAACATACCTTAGTATGGAAAAAAAATATTTTTATTTATTTAAGGCCCTGTCCAGCTTTGTTACTCTAGGAGGTTGACAGATATGTGAGGCAGGCATTTTGCGCATTATGCAGACACCTGTACAGTTGAGGGCTTTGCCTGTACAGCACTTTCAGATGGCAGCCATTTGTGATTTAGTCTTCATACCCTGCAGGAAATCCATGCTACTACAAACCTTTTATTGTATCAGCTTTTGGGTTTGTCAGTGCAATATTTAAAACGTGTCCCTATTTATGTGGCTTTGTCCCCCCACTATTTATGGCTTTGTACTGCTTTATTGCTCTAGGTGGGTGAGAGGTATGTGAGGCAGACATCTTAGCATTCTGCAGACACCTGTACAGTTAACGGCTATGACCGTATGGCACTCATACAATGCAGGGGTTGTGTGACAGAACCTGTCACACACCACCTGCATTGTTTCTTGCTCTACTAGCTATTTCAGTGTCTGTGGACACTGAAATACTCATTTTAATTTCATTGCTGTGTCTCTGGACAATGAAATACTGTTTGAAAGTGCTGTACAGCACTTTCTGAGTGCAGGGGGCATGTTCAATGTCTGTGCACTAAAACATGCCCCCTGCACTCATTCGCTGTTCGTGTCCATTTAGCCTTAACAACAGAGTGCCTCCATGAATATGCAAAGCACTCTGCTGTTAAAGCTAAGGCTAAACAGACACGAACAACTCCTGCATGGAGTTTATTGAATCCTGGGGTTTGTTTAAAATAAAGGTAATACAATGGACAGGCTTTACAGAATAATCAAGACTGTTAGGTTTCCTTTGTTTGCATCAGAGATGTTGTTTGGTAAGCCCAGGCTGATTTGGGTACAATTTGCATCTACATATGAGAAGGAAAATTTTCTGTAGCAGTTGTGATAACTAGTTAAAGAGATTTACAGAAACAGGTTGAATGGTGCATATGGATAATTTCTCAAGAGTAAATATTTGGAAAAGTGGTTTATGAGTCTCCTATATCATGTTCCCCAAGGATCTATTCTTGGCCCTCTTCTCTTCACCATCTTTGTTAATGACCTGCCCACAATCACCCCCCATGCCACATGCATTCAATATGCAGATGATTCGACTATCATCAGCACTGCCTCCAACCTGGCAGACCTCACTGCTTCAACTCAAGACACCTTCAACCTAATAGAAAAATGGTTCTCAAGTCGACAACTAGTTCTCAACCCCAACAAAACAAAACTACTTACTTTCTCACCCACTAACAAGACTCTTCCCCCCACCTTCTCTATTACATCCTCCAATGGAATCACTATATCACCAGAAGCTCACACAAAGCTATTAGGTGTTACCACTGATAACTCCCTTAAATTTGACACCCATTTCAATCTTACCATCAAAACCGTCAATAAAAAGCTTGGCTCTCTCTATAAAGTAAAACACTTTCTCACTCCTCACGCTAAAATTACAATTGCCAGCACACACCTACTATCAACTCTTTTCTATGCCTCCCCCTCTTTACAAACCTAAACAAGACAACCCTTAACAAACTTGCTTCTTGTTACAATCACATAGCTAGATTTGCCACAAATTCCACCTTTAGAACGCATTACTGCACTAACTTGAAGCAACTAGGGTGGTTAGAGTTTTCCAGCCAACTCCATTTCAACCAACTCAAAATGGCTCACCAGATACTGTATCACCCAGAGAAAACACCAGCTCTGAAAAACATCATTCGCCCCTATATTAACCTGCAATCTTTACGCTCCTCCAATAAGATCTTAGCTCAAACTACCAAAGCCAATAATTCTGCTGGGGATTCTCTATTCTCAAACTTTGTAGGTAAAATGTGGAACTCCCTACCGACCATGCTCACCTCAGAACCCTCACTCCTACAATTCAAAAAAAAGCTTAAACCCCATCTCAATACTCTCTGGCAATGTCCCTGTTCCAAACCTGATTAACCACTATCATTTACCCTTCTCTTACCTCACTATCCTTAACCGCTTTTTAACAAGGCGCGCCTTTGTAACTGACCTATGTTTTTTTTTTATATGCTGCTGTTGTTTTTTTTTTTTTTTTCCCAAGATGTGATGTATCTTTATATTGTATTTAGAACTCAACTATCTTCTTTTTTTTGCATTAACTATGTTCATATGTCTGTTATGTACTTGGAGCTTTTCTCCCCGGGCCTCCGCTGAAAATGGACATGTATCCAGTCGGACTCTCCCGGTTAACAAATGTAAAATAAAATAAATAAATAAATAAATAAATGAAGTGTAACTTAAACCAGCTGTATTGGTGTTTTTTCATCAGGGGATATCTGGCTCTTTACCATCACTTAAGATACAAAGGCTAAGTTGAGGGACTTGCTTCTATAATAATTTCAGAAAGTAGTGAAGACTGTATGGGAACAGTAAATGTAGGTCAGTCTTCCAGCTTTGGAGAGATGGTGGAGGAATTGGATAAACAAGAACTGGATAGAAAAGTAAGATTGTTTGGGGGTAAGCTATATGGACAAAGATGGTATGAGAGATTTCATTCTGCTCATTGACTGTATAGTTATGTGCAGATGTATGTTTATAATGAAATCCGGGATTCAGAACTAGAGACAGAGTATATTTCTAAACGTGACAAACTGGAAAGCTGATTTGATCGCTAAAAACATGGCAATAAAATTGAATTATTTTAAAAGAAGTCTATATATTGGCTTGGGGGCACATTATTGTTATTATAGCAAATACTGTGGCAGCCTTTTCTTCTCTTTTGAGAGAATTACTGTAGTTGATAGGCACTTAATAGCTAGGAGCTACAAAGGATAGATGGAGATCAATGGAATAAAATAAGGGTCTTATCTGAATTTTGTTTGTTTATTTAAGTAGCAGTCATAGCTCCTCTTATGATCAATAAACACATTTAGTCTGTTGATATTTGAGTATAACTTGCAGATATAACGTAAAGTTGTCTTACATAATGTGGACTCTATATGTTATACTAACAGCTGCTCAGAAATGTTAAACAGCTGTGTGCATAATGGTATATTATTATAACATTTGGATTTATTATTTCAGTGGTTTCTGTATATATACTGTTGGAGGACTGTTCACTGTAACATTTAATGGGTGTGTCGCAAGTGTGGGTTCTAATAATGAGATATTAGTTATATGCACATCATTGTGAAGAAAGATGAAACTATATTACCATATTGCTATCAAGTCTTGCTTAGGGGCATCCTGTTTGAAATTAATATTACCCTGAAATATTAATATAGTAGCTTTTTGTATAAATACTGAATTTTAAAGGGAAAGTCTTACATAACTAGAGTGGGACATGAATGAAATAGTACTGTTTCTTACATATGAAGATGTACTCTTGGAAAAGTTAAGGATGCTATTTTGAAGGTAAAATGGATGTATTTTTATAATAGTACTGCTGAGTTAAGGAGCAAAGAAAATTGAAATTGATTAGCTTAATAATGTTAAGTGCAATTTCTATAAGTATGGCTTGAAATGATTACTGGGGATAAAACAAGTTTTATGAAGTTTTGAGTAATTTTATGTTTTTCATAGGTTCATAGGGGTGTACTAGGCTAATAGCTCTGAAGCCTTTACAAGCCTAGCCCATAGAAGTGCCCTGGCATTGTGCCGCTTGACATTAGTTCCCAGTGCCTCTATCAAGTAGAGCCACTGGAATGATCCATGGGGTGAACTTTATATTTCCCATCCGCTCATCATGATTTCTCTTGAAGAGGGCCAGTGAGGTGTTCTGCTTGACATGTATGGGAAGTCTATTCCAGAGCATGGGCAGCCTCAAAATGAATGGCTTGTCTTGGTACTTGAACTGTGAACTACTGCACTCAAAGCCGTAACTCTAACCAGTATGCTAAAGTACCATTGGAGATCTGAAGCAAGTAATCCCTGGCTTGTAGAAGTTGAGGCTTGGTTGGGGCAGTAAAGAGCCAATTGTCAAGATAGGGAAACAACTGGAATCCTCTGAGTCTAAGTGAGCTGCCATAACTGCAATGCATTTGGTGAATACCCTGGGGGGTGTGGTGAGTTCAAAGGGCAGTGCTCTAACTGGTAGTGACTGGCTCCCAGCCAAAAGTGCAGGTGTCTCCTGGAGTGCCTGCCTATTTTTATAAGATAGTATGCATCCTGGAGATCTAAGAGCACAAACAATCATCCTTGTGCAGAAGAGGCAGGATGGACTGAACCGTAGCCATTCAGAACATAGACTTCTTTACTTACTAATTTAGATTTCTTAATCCAAAATTTGTCTCAGGTCCCCTGCTTTCTTTGGCACTAAAAAAAAAAGTGGGAGTAAGTTCTGAATCTGATTTGTTTGGGTGGGACCTCCTGGATGACACTTTTTTTTTTGTAGCAGCTTTTGAATCTCTTGGGCTGCATAAACCTTCTTGCTGGGTGGAACAAGGGCAGTTTCTTTCTTGGGATATGGGGTGAAAGGGAAAAGGGTGTGTGGTAAACTCTGGATTTAATACTCTGCACCCAAGCATTTTTTGTGAGGTTTATCTAGGTGTCCAGGTGCAGGGAAACATGACCCTCAATTGCTTCTAGAGATGGGCAATCAGGCAGAGCATCAGGAACACTGATAGAGCCTATCCAAGTAGGAGTGCCAGAAGCCCTGGTTTTGCAGACCCCCTCTGCTCCTGAGGTGATGTCTGCCACTTAATCCTCCTCCTCTGCCTCTGGAGGAAGCATCTCTGCGTGAGTCCTGAAAAGGTCACCAAGTTTTCTGGAACCACATTTTCTTATCACCTCTCTGATTCCTAGAAAAATTTTGTTGACTGGTAGAAAAATTGATCCTTCCTGCTCACAGCTGGTTTAAGCATATCCTTCACTAACAGCCCAAACAAAAAGTAGGCATCAAAGAGGGCATTAACAAAAGACATCTTGAAGGATTCCATGAAGTTGCATGGCCTCTTCCAGGCATGTCTCCTAATGACTGTGCCTGAACCGGCTGCTTGTGAGGTGCCCTCCGCTGTATGGGAGATCAGCCTCATTGATGAATTGTGAAAGAGTGGCCAGCTGAGTTAAAACCTTCTTGAGATCCTCCACAGACATGGACTCAGAGAGAGAGAGATAGCTTGGGAGCTACTTGAAATGTCCCTGTAGACAAGTAAAATGTGCCAGGTAATTTAATGACCTCAGTGTGAAAGTTGCCAAGGTATATATGTGCTTTCCAAATCTATCCATCATGTTTGACTCCCTTCAGTGGATGGACAGAGGAACTTTCTTCCTCTAGCTCCTCCTTAGTGGCTGCCGCCACAACCATGGCATCAACTGGGATACCCTAGCTCCAATGAAGCCTGCCTGAATGGGGAACCAAAAACGTATCCGGGCGCTTGGGGATGGGTTCAACCATATCCAGTTCCTACCAAGCCTGGTGGGAAACCAGATCAATAACTTCCTCTGCTAGGGGGGGGTCACCCAAGATGTAGATGGGCTTGCCACAAAAGCCTCCAGGAACACTGATTCCTCAAAAGAAGGGGTTTGGGAAGACCAGCCACCTTTCTGTTTGAGGATTTCCAAGATGTCCCCAAAGGAGACATCATCAGGTGGCAATCAGGGGGACCCTTATCTCTCATTAAAATCTGTGTCTTCTGTGAGAGACTCCAAAGGGAAGTCTATTTGCTTCCTCTTACACATTCACTTCAGAGGCACCTCTTCCGTGGGATGCTTGGGAGAGGTGTCAGAAGAGAGGTGGAATCCCTCTGGGGAACAGGTGTGGAGGCTTCCCTGAGCTGGCTGACCCTGAGGGCAAAGATGATGGGCTCAGAGCTCAGACCTGATGAGGGGTGAGGGACAGGATCAGAGACTAGACAGAAGGTTCTCTATGCAAAGAGAAAGCCCTTTCTACTACCTGGAAAGGTGATGGACCCAGGGAAACTCCCTCCCCTTCCTCAGAGCCAAAGCAGCCAAAGAAAGAATGCCAGGGCCAACTCTGGATCTGAGCACTCTGAAGAGAATCAGACCTGAGCTGCCATGGCCGAAGCATCAAGAAGAAGGGAATGATCTGACAGAATAGGAGCAGAGCCAACCCTCTCGGACCCAGTGCAGACCTCAGATCTGAGAACTTCTCTGATCCAAAGACATCTGAGTAGGGCTGGTCAGGGATAACATTGGAGTTGAGAAAGAGAGCGTCCTCAGATCAGACACCAAAGCTCTTGGGGATCTTGGATCCTGGGACTCAGAGACTGAAGGTCAGATCAGAGAAGGAAATAGAATCCATTGGGAAGGTGTGGTCATGGATCTGAGAAGGGACGAGTTGGCAGAACCCCCATCTGGATCTGAACCCTAAGAAATTTCCACATCATCCTGCCCATATCTGCCTCTGTCAAGCTCTTAGAGGATCTGGATGAAGCTGAGGAAGCAGAATATACAGGCTGCTACTGCCCAAACATAAAAACACCAGCATCAAGTCATCACATCCACGACTGCCAAAATAGTCAAACTACTAAAGAAAATAAACGGACATGGTTCTGTTTCCACAGATGCATTATCACCACCATACTCAAAGGAAATCAACCTACTACTACTATTAGGAGCTTTCCAGTAGAGCAACTCGGAGTCGGCACTCAAAACTGTTGCCATTAAGAATGAAGAAACAAACAGTCAAAAACTACAGACCTTTCATCATTTTAATCCCTTCAGCCCTTTATCCAAAATCCTGGAATGAATCATTTACATTCAACTAACTCACCACATGACATTCAACAATATAACAACATGACATGGATTCAGAACTGGTCAAAGCACTTAAACAGTATTACAAAAATTTGCGCAGGAAGCAGCCAAAGTTTAACAATAAGAAACCTATCAAAACCACTCTATATTCAAAGATTTCAGCAAAACTTTTGCTGAAGTAAATTACCCTCTATTGTTCCACAAACGACAGGAATTATAATCTATTATTATGAGACTTTCTTACATAGGCTCATAGGTTCATAGGTAGGTACTAGGCTATTGGCCCTAGGGCCTATATAAGCCCAGCCAAACAGTACCCTGGCTTTTGCCACCCAAGAAAATTATTTTCCTGTGCCACTGTCAAGCACAGCCACAGAAGTGATCCCCGGGGTAAATTTCTTAGCTCCCATCCAATCATCAAGATTTTTCTTGAAGAGTGCTAATGAGGAGCTTTGTTTGATATAGATACGTAGTTTGTTCCAGAGTATGGGAAGTCTCTGGGACAGGAATCTATCCCTCCAGCATGTTCTGTTTATTGTGGTGACAAGGTTTAGGTCCCTAGAGCGTGTAGCTCGGATGGATTGGGATTTCTTTAAGTGGAGCATGTTCAATAGCTCTGGGTTTGACATAGCTTTGTGTGTTCTGAGAGACTGCCTTACATATTATCTGCAATTATACAGAGCTGAGTATATATTGTTTTGGTTATAGAGTTTAATTGTTGCTTAGATCTGTGTTGAAACTGTTGTTTCACTGTTCTGAGAGACTGATCGGCAAATATACAGAGCTGAGAATATGTTTTTGGTTTTAAAGTTTGTACTGTTAGTTGTTGCTTAGATCTCTGTTGAAACTGTTTTGTCCCACCCACCCTCCCTATTTTTGGTTTGTAGTTTAAATTTGGTGGCTTTTGCAGTTGCCCGCCCCACTGTAGATTTGATCTGGGACACTCCCCGTCCCATCTCTTTATCACATTCTACCTAATAAACTCTTTCTGCACTTGCTTTTAGTCCTTTTTAATTTAATTGCATTTTTTTAAACTGTATTTGGTCTAATATTGCTGCATACTCAAGTGTGCTAGCTTGCACTGCATGTGAATTGTTTATTACTACTGTTTTTGCTACTTTTCTGTAAAAAAAAAAAAAAAAAAAAAACTGTAAGCCTGTTTCCTACCTTTCCTGTAACTAGTGTTCCAGATACAGATTTGCTGTATCCAGAACTGTATGTAAGCTTCTGAGTCCCCCAAGCCTTTCTGTGTTGGAGGGAAGCCTTCTAGCTTATCAGTGGGAGTGGTAAGCACTAGGTAACCTGTCTACCACATAAGTAGTGGTTCTGGCCCAGAATTTGTACTTATTGGCCATTTGGGCAATCTCTTCCATCTCTCTCAACTTTCTGATTTGAAAGCCTGTATTTGCACTTATTTCTGTCCTGTAACTCGTCTAGTGCAGATACAGATTCTTAGTTTTAGCACTTAAATTTGCTTGTTCATGCTCAGCACTTGTTCAGAACTTGTAAGCACTAAATAAGCTACTAATTGCTATAGCAGTCTATCTTCCTCATTGTCTAGAGGAAAACAGTTTTTTTACTTACTTTTCTCACTTGCTTAGAGAAAAACAGCTCTTGTACTCACTTTCCTCACTTATCTAGGGAAAAACCCTGCAACTCTCTTTTTGCGCAGTCTTGCACACAGAGCAGCATCGGGCAGCGCCAGTTAGTTGGGGTATACTATTCCCGGCCCCACAAAGTCTGCGCTGTAAATTTTCCCTTAGAACTAGGCAAGCCTCAACTCAAGTGCTTCAGATCAGCTGCTCTTATTGCAGCACTTGCAAAACATCTAGACTGCACTATTATTCTCCAAATTTCCTAGACAGCACTATTATAATATAGCATAAGACCCTCGATCGTCCACAGGACTTAAGTTCAATTTACTCTTCAAAGCATGTCCAGAGGTCAGCTTCAGGTGTACTCTCCAGTTCATCTGGTGGAATTGGGCATCCTGAGGCAATGTCACAACTGCCTCATGTATACAGACAACCCTCTCCTCTTACCTCTAGACACAAACACTTGTGAGAGATGCAAATACACAGCCAGACTGGAGGCTAAGCGCTCTCAACCCATGACTGTAACAGACAGTCAAGAGGATAAGGGGCACACTTGCATCACACCATCTGTCACACATGAATCTACAAAACAAGCACCGGCAAAACATACGTATAAATACATAAAAATAAATTCGGAGGCACTAGGTACCAATCTGAAAAAGAAACAGTGCCCTCCAAAGCAGACAAGCAAGCAACTTGCACCCCCAAACACAAGCCAGAAAACACATAATTCACCTCAGCAGTGTGCCTCACAACAGCTCTTAAGGCAAAACACCCTACCTAACACGCTAGTAATAGGAGACTTATCGTAAGGTACACGGATGTTCCACTCACCAGGCTGAACAAGGAGAAGGTTACTGTCAGCTGCCTGTTGGGTGCTCGGATCTGCCACATAACACAAGCACTTAGGTCACTCCAGAACAAGTACAAGTATGAAGCTGTCATTGTACATGTTGGTGTGAATGATCTAAGATGTACCTCCCTGGACTACATGAAAAGAGACATTGAGGAGCTCTCTGATCATGTAGCCCAAGCTGGTATGACCCTGACCTTGAGTAGCATACTACCTTCTCCTAGAATGATACCACAATACAAAGACAAAATGATGAATTTCAACAATTGGCTAAGCTTCTGGTGTCATTCTAAGGGGATCCAGTGTCTGTCTGCCTGGGATGACATGATAGACAAGCCTCGCTGTTTTGCCAGAGATGGGTTGCACCTGTCACACCTAGGTTTTCGAATACTGGCCAAGGCTCTTGCTGTCTCCATAGTGCCTTTTTTAGGCAAGGCTCAAAGGACAAACCAACCACTGTAACCAGCACAGGTAACCAAAAACTAAGGGTAATGCTACTCAACGCCAGAAGTCTCAACCTCAAAATGCACACACTCGAGGCTCTCCTCAGCATGAAGAAAATCAATGTTTGTGCAGTGACGGAAACCTGGTTCAAGACTCAAGAGAGCACCCCAGCACTGACAGGTTACAATTCATATCACACCTTCTGGCCTCAGTTACCAGATCGTAGTACAAAGGGCGGAGGTGTATCCATATTCATCAAGGATACCCATATCTCCTGGTTAGTAGCACAGCATGATGCCCCAGAGATCATCCATGTGCAACTATCAGCAGGCAAAACCAAATTTTAAGTCATAGCCGGTTATAGATCGCCCACCATGTCCCAAGATGCTCACTCTGCATTCCTTGAGACATTGGAAAATATAAAGGTCCTACCCAACACCATAATCTTGGGTGATTTCAACTTCCCTGGTATAGACTGGGTGAACTACCAATGTTCCAACTCCTATGCTCAGCAATTCATAGAATTTATAAATTCAAATGCCATTGAACAACTAGTATGTTCCGCCACTAGAGGAGACAACATATTGGATTTAATCATCACAAATATGGCCGCCCACTGTACCACACCCATTATCACTCCCTCCTTGGTCAGATCCGACCACAAACTGATAACCCTGGACATCCTCACCCCTCCACCTCCCCCACTCAAAAAAAAACATAGTCAAAAACCTTTCCAAAGCAACCTTCAAACTACTTGCATCCGAAGTGGAAAGCTTCACTATTCCCTTGCAGAAGGATAATGATATCCAGGATGCGGAATCCTACACCAAGGCACTCTATATGCATCTTCAGGATTGCATGAACCGTGCTATCCAAATAAAACCAAGACTCCTTCCTCAAGCAAGAAGAAACCAGTCTGGTGGACCCCGGCCATAAGCAAACTTTACAATAAAAGGAGGAGACTTATACAAAAAACGGCCAAATCTCAAGAAGAAAAATCATCCCTGATCAGCATTAGTAAGAAATTGAGGGCCCTCATCAAGCCAACTAAAGCTAATTTTGAAAAGAAAGTTGCCAAGGATGCCAAGGATAACCATAAGGCCTTCTATGGCTACATCAAAAACCTAGATGGCAACGCTCAGGTCTGTTCTGAGCTAGTACAAAATGGAACAAAATACACTGACCCTTCTGACATTGCTAACATCTTGGCTGACAGGTTCAGTGCAAATTTCTCCCCCCCCCCTCACCACCTACAGGGCCTATTACCATTCCAGGGGATTGTGTAAGTCCAATTATTACTGATACATTGGTTAACAAGGCTCTATCTAAAGCTAAAAACACTGCCTCCATGGGACCAGATGGTGTCCCAGGCTGTGTCATACGCTAGCTCCAAAAGGAATTAACCCCGCATCTTAATACCCTGTTCAGTCTCAGCCTCTCCACAGGATATGTGTCCAGAGAATGGTGCACGGCAACGGTGGTCCCGCTACACAAGGGTGGGGCCACAACTGACCCTGGGAACTACTGACCAATAAGCCTGACCAGTCTGATCTGTAAGGCTATGGAGCAAATCATTATGGAACTCATAAATGGAGAGATTGGGAACCTCCAGTCGCTGGACCCCACACAGTCAAGGGGAGATCATGCCTCCTGAACCTGGTGGATTTCTTTGAGACAGTTACTCAGGCTATAGATAAGGGAAAGGAGGTACACATGGCTTACCTTGACCTTGCTAAAGCATTTGACAACATTTCCCATTCGGGTATTATTGATAAGCTCACCAGCCTGGGCAAAAACCCTTACGTCACAAGATGGATCACAAACTGGCACTCAGACATATCCCATAAAGTAAGAGTAGCGGGATCTATGTCCGAATCCAGACCAGTAACGAGTGGTGTGCCTCAGTGCTCTGTCCTGGTGCCCCTCCTGTTTGGCATATATTTCTCAGAAGTACAGGCAAGCATGGAAGGGCTGTGGCTGACTAAGTTTGCGGATGACTGCAAACTGAGTGCTATAATAGAGTCTCCGGCTGACATGGAGATCCTCCAGAAAGGCCTAAATGAGACTGATGCATGGTGTCAAAGCCATGGTCTCAAGCTAAATGCAAAAAAATGTGTAGTAATCCCCTTTGGAAAAAAAACAAGATTACCCACGAACTACCACATAGGAGGTAACCCCCTGAAATCTGAAGAAGTAATAAGGGATCTAGAGATCCAAGTAGATAGTCAGCTTTCCTTTGATAAACATGTTCCAAGGTGGTTAGAAAATCCTTCTATGTGACCCATCTGATCATGAAAGGGTTCGCATCAAGATCTAAGGATGTAATGGTGCCCCTCTACTCTTCCGTCATCAGACCCATTATTGAGTACAATGCACCAATTGGAATGTACCTGGATAGGCATCTCCAGCAGCTGGAGAGACCACAGAGGTACCTAACCAAGAGAATTACTGGCCTCAAACAGTTGCCCAATGCAGCATGATTGAAAAAGCTAAGACTGTTCACTGTTGCATACCGCTTTCTCAGAGGTGATCTCTGGCTAACGTACAGAGCCATGTCCAACCCAGAATTGTTGAACATGCTCCATCTTAGCAAAACCAAATCTACTCGAGCTACATGCTCTAGGGATATAAACCTCAATACAACAATAAATAGAACATGCTGGAGGGATAGATTCCCTTCGCAGAGACTTCCCTTACTATGGAACAGGGTCCCGATCTACATAAGACAGAGCCCCTCACTATCACTCTTCAAGAGGAACCTTGATGAGTGGATGGGTAACAGAAGGTTCACACCGGGGATCACACCAACAGCACTACTAGATAGGGGCCAAGGGTACTAGCTGCTAGTACAAGGGTCTAGGGAACTACTAAAGGGGCGGTGAATACCGCACAATGTGGCTGGGCTAATATATGCCTTCGGGCAGATAGCTCAGTACCAACCTATGAGCCTATGTTAGGCAGAGATCACCTCTGAGTTGGCGATATGTGACAGAGTAAAGCTGGAGTTTTTTGAGATGGTCTGCATAGGGCATCTGTTTGAGGCCGGTAATCCTTTTTGTGAGGTATTTCTGTGGCCTTTCCAGTTGTTGTAGATGTCTTGTGAGGTACATACCAAAAGGGGTGTTGTACTCTATAATGGGTCTAATGAGTGATGAGTAGAGGGGAACAATTACCTCTTTTTTCCTGGATGAGAAACCTTTTGTGTTGAGGTGTGCCACGTAGAAGGATTTCCTGACTACTGTGACGATGTGATTATCAAAGGAGAGACTATTGTTCACCTGTGTCCCAAGGTCTCATCACACTTTCAGTGTTAAGTAGACAACCACCTATGTGGTAGTTCATGGGTACAGAGTTTTTACCAAAAGGGATGACAATGCACTTTTTGGCACTGAGCTTGAGGCCATGGCTTTGACACCAGGCATCTGTCTCAGTGAGGCCCTTTTGTAGGATGTCCACATCGTTAGGAGTTTGGATTATGGCTCCTAGTTTGCAGTCATTTGCGAACTTTGTTAGCCAAAGACCTTCTGTGTTAGCCTGTACTTGAGAAAAGTAGATACCAAACAGGAGAGGACCAAGGACTGAACCCTGTGATACTCCACTTATCACTGGTCTGAAATTGGATTTAGAGTCTGCTACTTTCACAGTGTGGGTTCTGTCAATGAGCCAGTTAGCAACCCATCTTGTGACATAGGGATTTATACCTAGTTTAGTGAGTTTATATATAATTCCAGAGTGGGGGATGGTGTTGAAAGCCTTGGCGAGATCTAGATAGGCTGTGTGAACCACCTTACCCTCATCTGCGGCTTTGGTGACCACTTCAAAGACGTCTATCAGGTTTATGAGACATGATCTGCCTTTTACAAACCCAAACTGGGTAGGGTCTAGAGTTTGGAGATGATCAATGTCATTGTTTATAAGTTCCATGATGATAAGTTCCATAGCCTTGCAGACCAGGCTCATCAGACTAATGGGGTGGTAGTTCCCAGGGTCCGTGGTGGCTCCCCCTTTGTGGAGTGGGTTAACCATTGCTGTGTGCCATTCAGTGGGCACAAAGCCTGAGGTGAGGCTATGATTGAACATGGTACTTAAGTGGGGTGAGGCTATGATTGAACATGGTACTTAGGTGGGGTGCCAGTTCATTCTGTAGTTCATGTAGAAAGCAGCCTTGAATGTTGTCAGGTCCCATGGATGCTGTGTTCTTGGCTTTGGAGAGTGTGTTTTTTACCTGTGCAGCCATGATTACAGGAACTTTGCATTCTTCCAGAATAGAGATGGGCCCTTTAGGGGATGAGAGAGGGGTAAAGTTAGCACTGAACCTATCTGCCAGGGTGTTGGCAATATCAGTTGGTTCTGTATATTTAGTGCCATTGTGTTGTAACTCAGAGCAGAGCTGAGTGTTGCCATTGAGATTCTTGACATAGCTATAGAATGCTTTGTGGTTGTCTTTAGAATCAGTGGCGATTTTGTTTTCATAACTAGCTTTGAAGGATTTTATGAGGGATCTCAGCTTCTTACTGAGGCTGACCATGGAGTTCCTCCAGTAATGGGATTTTACTCCTTTTTGCAACAGTTTCTTTCTTCTGTTGTAGAGTTTGTTTATGACAGGGGACCACCAGATTGACTTCCTTTTTTGGAGGATAGCATATTGGTTCTGTTAGGGATTGCACGATCCATGCACTCGTGTAAGTGCTTATAAAGTGCAATTGTATAGGATTCAGCAGCCGTACCTCTATTGTCTGTCAGCATGGGTGTCGTGAAGTTTGCCATTTCTGTCTTAAGAAGCGTGAAGTTGGCTTTGGAGAAATTTTTTACGGTGGTTTCCCTAATGGGAGGTGGGATGTGGATGTCTAGGGTGATTTGCTTGTGGTCGGATCTGACCAACGGGGAATTGACCTCTGGTGTGGAACATCGGTTGTCCATGTTGGTAATGACCAGATCTAGGATATTGCTGCCCTGGTGGGGGTGTGGATAAGTTGATCCAAGGCATTGGAATTTATGAATTCAAGAAAACGTTGATCACAAGAGTTGGTACATGAGTAGTTTTCCCAGTTAATGGTAGGGTAGTTGAAATCGTCCATTATTAGGGTGTTAGTTTGTCCCCTAATATTTTCCAGTGTATCAAGAAATGAGGAGTGGGAATCCTGGGGCATAGTGGGGATGTGTAGCAAGCTACAATTTGGATTGCAGTCTTGCCCAGAGCTAGTTGCACTTGGATAATCTTTGATGCAAAAAGCCACAAAACACAAATAAAACGAAATGGCAGAAGGAACTGAACGAAGTAATGTCCACAAATTGCAAACAATAGCATATAAAAATTTAATATCCGCTTTCATCAAACGACTTCATCAGAATACACTCAGTAAAAGAAACAATGGCATTAAACACACTCTCTTAACAATTAATTAACTCAGTAACAACTAATTGAATGACACAAAAGTTAAAGACACAGTGTTCAAGAATTAAAGAAAAAAGACAAATCAATGTCTTTAGTGATAGCTAATTTAGCTAATTTACGATACTTTAAAAAACATTTAAGATTAATGGTCTCATTTAGACCTGGGGTTTTATCTGATTTTAGTTTAATCTGCCAAAGTGTCTCTATTTGTTCTAAGTAATTTTTAAAATCACCAGCCCTCATGTCTGGTTTACAAACTTCTAAAACAGAAAAAATGAATTTCTTGAAGGAAGAACAGACAACAGAATGTTTATATAAAGCGTTATTTTGATCTTCACTTCTAATACTGTATAGATGTTCCTTTATGCATGTGCCCAAACTTCTTGTGGTCATTCCCACATAAAATGCAGGGCACACACTGCATGTACTAATGTAAACAACTCCACAGGTGTTACAATTAACATAACCAGGAACTTCCAAAATTCTATCTGATGTTACTACGGTGATATAAGGCCCTTCAGAAATATATCTGCAAATCTTACACTGATGGCAACAAAACATACCTTTCTTTCTATTGATGGTGGAACTTTCATCTAAAGTGTGACATTCTAAAATTTGTTTAATGTTGTAATTATTACGAAACACAAAGCTCGGTTTAGTTCCAACAGCACGAACAATGTCAGGATTTCCTTGAAGAACTCTCCAGTTCCTCTCCAATATAGCCCTAATACGATTGGAGTCACTACTCATTTCCAGGGAACACAGTAAATCAAAATTAAATCTCATAAATTGTCTTTCACTGTGAACATTAACTGTAGTGTCAACTAACCTGTCAAGTATAGCAGGAAAATGAGTGGAACGTTTGTTAAAAACTTCATTGCCACTATCAATTAATAAATTTTCATCATAACCCCTTTGTAAAAACATTGAGGCAATAAAATGAAATTCCTGTACTAAATCTTGTTCTCTAGTAGTCATACGACAAGCTCTGATGTATTGTCCCCTAGGAATGTTCCTAATGACATGTTTCGGGTGTCCGCTTGAATAATGTAGATATCCACTGGTGAAAGTTTCCTTCCTGAAGATCTTACTGTGGAATCTACGATCAATAATGTCCCACCACAAATGGATGTCTAAAAAATTAACTGCCAACCCCTTATCTCCTTTGGTAAACTTCAAATAACCAGGTTGAGAATTAACTTCAAAAATAAAAGCTTCAACAGTGTCAATACTACCGTCAATAATAAAAATTAAATCATCAATGTATCTACAGTAGAAATTAATGTGGAACTTGCTCATTAAAATGGGAATACATTCAAGCTCCCACCATGCCATGACTAAATTCGCGTAAGCAGGTGCTGCCGGCGAACCCATGGCGACACCTCTGTTTTGTTTGTAATACCTGTTGTTAAATAAAAAGAAATTATTGTCCAAAATAATTTCTAATAATCTGCAGATTGTAGATATGACACTGTTGTTAAAATATTTATTTTTATGTAAAAAACTACGTATGGCTTCCACACCCTCATCATGTGGGATGCAGGTATATAATGAAATGACATCCATAGTGAAAAGGACATGTCTGTCCGGATCGAAAACCCCACTTTCAGAGAAAATTCTCAATTTGTCCAAAAAATGCCATGAATCTCTGACAAAGGATGGATCATTATTTACAAGAGGCCCCAAAACGGCGTCTATGACTAAAGAGACTCCCTCAGTGATGGAATGAGGTAAAGAAACTATAGGTCTGAACGGGGGATTTCTTAAGTCTTTATGGGTCTTTGGAATCCCAAAAATGACCCCTATTTTTGGTTCTTGAACAACACAAAATCATGTAGTTCAAAACTAATTTCCCCTGACATGAGTGCCTCATACAAATGAGAATATATTAGTCGAAAACATTTGTAAATATCATAAAGGGTCACCTGCTCATATTCAACTGTATTATTTAATATTTTTAACATATCGATGTTATATAATTCCTGATCCATAATAACTATGTTTGATCCATTGTCACTTTTCATGAATCTAAATTTGCTACTCAAAGTTTTTAAATTTTTTAAAGCCTTCCTTTCATCAAAACATAAATTATCATGAACATAACTTTTAGATCTTAACAGTTTGTCAGTGTCTTCAATACAAAGATCTTCAAATACTTTGATTGTGTGATGTAATCTGGGTGTATAGCTAGATGGCTTAATTAAAGCGTTATTAATATATGGCAAATCATGCATCACATAAGATAAGTTCAACTTCCTTGCAAATTTTTTGATGTCAATGATGGTTCTACTATAGTTAGCTCTGTTGTTGGGAACAAAATTTAACCCGTACTTTAAGATTTTCATTTCTGTATCAGTGAAAACATGTTTAGTTAAGTTAATGACGCTAAAACTGTCCATTTGTTCAGTTAAGCTTCGTCCCCCGACGAGTTGGACCCCAAAAAAGTCCGACATCTAGTTAACACAGTTGTTTTATTGTGGTTAGAAAACTGATTCTTTTTGTTGACAGAAGAATCAATAGGAATAGTTCTTGGTCTGCTTTTACAAGCTTTATCTGTATCCAATTTGTTGGAAAAAATTGTCAACAACAGAATCTTGTTGGTTTCGTTCGACAACGCCATTATCTGTGTTGTTGTCAAACAATATCTTGTCAACTGACAAGGTGGACGCTGCATGTGAAATGTCAGAACTGGCATTTTTGTCAGTAACATTAGGCGCAGAAATAAATTTGTCAGTTTTATCAGTTTTGCGGACAGAGACAGCAGTGCTATATGTACGCTTGTTAGTGAAATTAATCCCCTGTCCTTTACTGCTGTCACTATGATAATTTAAAGCAAAATTATCATATGCAGTCTTGTTTCGGTAAGAAGTAATGTCACGTTCCAACTTTGACTGTTTCCTGTTCGTCACATCATTTGAATGCTGATGTACCTCCTGCGATAAATGTTGAAAGAATGTGCCAAAGTTATCAGCTGTAAGCTTACTTTTAACATGAGCTTCACTTTCACTAATTTCATCCTTTAACAAACCCATTTTATGAATGTTATTATCAATTAAAAGTTTAAGAAAGCGCAAGCCAGCTTCGTTAAAAAAAGAGACTAAAATTTCAAACATAGGGTGGCCCAAACCAACACCATTTGGGCATTTGTGGTGGGACATTATTGATTGTAGATTCCACAGTAAGATCTTCAGGAAGGAAACTTTCACCAATGGATATCTACATTATTCAAGCGGACACCCGAAACATGTCATTAGGAACATTCCTAGGGGACAATACATCAGAGCTTGTCGTATGACTACTAGAGAACAAGATTTAGTACAGGAATTTCATTTTATTGCCTCAATGTTTTTACAAAGGGGTTATGATGAAAATGTATTAATTGATAGTGGTAATGAAGTTTTTAACAAACGTTCCACTCATTTTCCTGCTACACTTGACAGGTTAGTTGACACTACAGTTAATGTTCACAGTGAAAGACAATTTATGAGATTTAATTTTGATTTACTGTGTTCCCTGGAAATGAGTAGTGACTCCAATCGTATTAGGGCTATATTGGAGAGGAACTGGAGAGTTCTTCAAGGAAATCCTGACATTGTTCGTGCTGTTGGAACTAAACCAAGCTTTGTGTTTCGTAATAATTACAACATTAAACAAATTTTAGAATGTCACACTTTAGATGAAAGTTCCACCATCAATAGAAAGAAAGGTATGTTTTGTTGCCATCAGTGTAAGATTTGAAGATATATTTCTGAAGGGCCTTATATCACCGTAGTAACATCAGATAGAATTTTGGAAGTTCCTGGTTATGTTAATTGTAACACCTGTGGAGTTGTTTACATTAGTACATGCAGTGTTTGCCCTGCATTTTATGTGGGAATGACCACAAGAAGTTTGGGCACACGCATAAAGGAACATCTATACAGTATTAGAAGTGAAGATCAAAATAACGCTTTATATAAACATTCTGTTGTCTGTTCTTCCTTCAAGAAATTCATTTTTTCTGTTTTAGAAGTTTGTAAACCAGACATGAGGGCTGGTGATTTTAAAAATTACTTAGAACAAAGAGAGACACTTTGGCAGATTAAACTAAAATCAGATAAAACCCCAGGTCTAAATGAGACCATTAATCTTAAATGTTTTTTAAAGTATTGTAAATTAGCTATCACTAAAGACATTGATTTGTCTTTTTTCTTTAATTCTTGTACACTGTGTCTTTAACTTTTGTGTCATTCAATTAGTTGTTACTGAGTTAATTAATTGTTAAGAGAGTGTATTTAATGCATTGTTTCTTTTACTGAGTGTATTCTGATGAAGTCATTTGATGAAAGCGGATATTAATGTTTTATACGCTATTGTTTGCAGTTTGTGGACATTACTTCGTTCAGTTACTTCTGCCATTTCTTTGATGCATTATGCTGAGCAACTAGCCTGGAGGTGTGGATTTCCTTAATGAATATGGATACGCCTCCACCTTTAATGCTTTGGTTCAGGTTAGGTGGCCGAAAGGTAGGGTATGAATTATAGCCTGGTAATGCAAGGGTGCTCTCTGGACCTTAAACCAGATCTCTGTCACTGCACAGATGTCGATGTTCTCCATTTTAAGGAGTGCCTCGAGTGAGTGCATTTTGAGGTTTAGACTTCTAGTATTAAGTTGCATTACCCTCAGATTTTGCTTGCTTGTACCTGTTACGGTGGTGAATTCATCATTTGAATCTTGCCTAAAAAAGGCACTATAGGGGTGGCAAGAGCCTTAGCCAGTATCCGGAATCCCAAGGGTGACAGGTGCAGGCCATTTCTGGCAAAGCATTGTGGTTTGTCAGTCAACCCAGGCAGACAGATACAGGATCCTTTTAGAATGACACCAGAAGCTTAGCCAATTGTTGAAGTCAATCATTTTGTCCTTGTACTGTGGTATAATTCTGGGTGATGGCAGGATGATACTCAGGGCAAGGGTCATACCTGCCTGGGCTATAAGATCAGACAGCTCCTCCATGTCTCTTTTCATGTAGTCCAGGGAGGTACATCTCAGGTCATTCACACCAACATGGACAATGACAAAGTCATATTTGTAATTGTTATGGAGTGACCTGAGTGCATGCGTTATGTTATGGATCCTGGCACCTGACAGGCAGCTGGCAGTAACTTTCTCCGTTTAGCCTGGTGAGTGGAACATCAGTGTGCCTGACTATAGAGTCACCTATGACTAGAGTGTTGGGTATGTTGTTATGCCTTATGGGCTGTGGTTGAGTGGCACACTGAGTTTGTGGGCTATGTGTCATTTGGGTTTTGTTGGGGTTGGAGGTTGCTTGCTTTTCTGCTTTTGAGGTCTCTGTTGCTTGGGTAGATTTTTTTGAGATCCTCCGTGAATGTAGGTATGTGTTTCATGTTTCTATGTGTGTGTTTTGGTGGTGTAGGTTTTGAGGGACTGCGTGATGAGTGTGGTGTGGTGCAAGTGTTTACCTTCTCCACTTGACTGTCTAGTCCAGTATTGGGTGAAGAGAGCTTTGCTTCCAGTTTGGCTATATAAGTGCATCTCTCACAGGTGGTAGTGTTGGGTGGTAGGAGGAGAGGGTTGTCTGTGTACATGAGGCAATTGCTGCATTGCCTGAAGATGCCCAGATTCATCAGGTAGACAGGAGAAAACACCGGGAACTGATCCTTAGACATGCCTGGATAGGTGCTTATTTATTAAGTACTAAAAACAGTTTTCCTCTAGACAAGTGAGGAAAGTTGAGTGCTATAGTAATTTGTAGCTTATTTAGTGCTTACAAAGAGTTCTGAACAAGTGCTGAGCTCAAAGAAACAGATTTGAGTGCTAAAACTAAAAAACTGGCTAGTTCTGAGGGAAAATTTGAAGAGCAGACTTTATGGCGCCTGGAATAGTTTAACCCTAGCTAAGCGGCGATGCATAAAGTGTATATATTTTTTTACTATAACAGTAGCAAATGAGCAAACTGATTTAAACAAATTAACCAATTAACCATTAAAAAGCTAAAAACTGAGCCCCGTTCCAGCAGTCTTCCATCAGACAATTTCTAACTGCATACTCCTGCCACTAGGGTCCAGGGGAACCTTCTCCAAAAAAGATTGGCTGGGTTAGTGCTCAAGTTGTACAAACAAAGCTAGAATCAGCAGGTCTGAATTTAGACTATGCTACAGCAAACAAGGCATACACATTTCAGAAAGAAACAGTTCAAATAAGCAGGCACAATAAGCCTTTAACCAGAAACACCCAGCTCAGAAGTGCAGAATCTACCCTCTCCTCCCACAAGAGTGCAGACCACACCTTAATGTAAAATAACTGTCCCAAAGCCAGTTTAAACCAAATCTACCTCCAACAGAAATGAATACAAATCTCAATGCATATGGGCAATATGACTGACAGAAGGTGCACCAGGCAAGCCCCTGGCCATGGTACTGTTTAGCCACTGTAGCTGAGTAAGATTACCTACTATAAGACCAAGATAAAGTGCATGACATTAGTTAAGAAGGGAAGGTACAGGTGCCTAAAGCACTGCTGCTGTGTCCTATGGTGTTATCAGACACAATCCATGAACCATTCTTAACATGATAATAATATTTCCAGAAAGAGGCTGATTCCTGATCAATGAGTGTCAACCTGTTGTAAGAATCATACTTAGAACACACACACAATAGACAAATTCCAGTCATACCTCTCAACTGTACAGACGTTCACAGAATGCCTAGATTTTGCCCTCATATTTTTGGTCGGTTTTTCAAACAGTTGTAGTTTTCTGGCAAATTAGTGGTAAATAATTAAAGACTGAAGTTCGAAAATAATGACAGGCATTAGAGTTTCAGACTTCATATCCTTCATAAAATTCATGCTAATGCAAAACCTGTTCTAAGTTTGTAAGGGAAGATTTAAAAATTGCCCCTATTAAGGGGCTTTTATCCCACTTTTATTTATGGCTTTGTCCAGATTTCTTGCTCTAAGAGGTTGAGAGGTATGATTCCAGTCTATTGTTTTCCCATAAAAATAAGGGGAAAAGGAAAATAAACTGTGGTGGACAAATGATAACATGTACCAGTATCAACTCAAACTTCAACTGGTTATGTTTGAGACAGTTAACATCCATGCTGTGGAAGATGGCATAGAAGCAGTTTTCCATATTAATAAGACTGAACAGATACGCCTAAGAGGAGAAGAGATAATAAGTATTGTTAGCATGAAATTAGTAATGACCAAATCTGCCTTAAAAAAAAAAAAACTCCTGTTGTGGCAATGTATTCACAGTGAAAATCACTGGGAGTGAAATCAAACCTGCAATGCATCACAAGTTGAAGTATGTGACCAAGAGGATTTAATATTGGAAAACAGTCTAAGTGTAACCCAAGAAGTGAGAAGCAAACCATACTAATACTGTTGAAGTTAAGCAACACTGGGAATGAAGCTGGTTGATTAAAATTCCATGATCCATGGCATCCAACACTGCCAAGCCATCAAGGAGGGCTCATTTGAATATAACTATTGTCCTCACCATAAAGTATGTATGTCTGTTAATAAATGCAGTTATCTCATGGTTTAGAAACCATTTATCAAATGGATCATTTGTTACCTCCTTTCTTGGCCTCTCAAACATGTTATATTGCAAATAAAATTCCATGGGACTACTTTTCTGTCTACATTAATAGTCTTCCTTTGGACATAGCAGACCTTAACATAATCTTGTGTGTGAATGATACAGACTTTAATTCACTTTAGCACTCAGATCACCACAACAGGTAGCATCTTTGCTACAACAATATAATCCTTGAACCTTGCTAACAATTAACACAAAGAAATACACTGTTATCATGTAAGTTACTCCAAAAGACTGACAAATATTCCCTAACATGTATCACTGACCCCTGTGGAACTGATTTTTACCACTGAACAAAATTATCTGTGAATCCTGCTAAATAAACTCCTATCATTCACCACCTCACAGAGATAACCAACGTTAAATTACTGCAACAACTTAAAACTGACTTCAGTGTTTCAAACTTGTTTACCACAGAGACTTGTCAAGCTACTACCATTAGCATAGTGTATGAGCCATCATTGGCTGTTTAAACCACTGAAAACAAGATGTTCAGATTTATTTACCTAGTCAGTGCTACCAGACATCACAGTACTACAATTAACAAGGCTAGATGACTTCCTATCTCTGCAAGGACTATCTACTCAGCACCCCAACTTTCAAACAGTTCACTGGAGGTATTCCCCCACCCAACTCCTGACGAATAAGCTCTCTTTACTGCCTGTATTTCAAATCCTGTCTCAGATTTACTTAATCCCAAATCCCTACTATCTGTATATGAAAAATCATTTATACACTTTCAACTGTCTCTTGGAACAGGTTACCTAAAGAAATTGCAGTCTTGGATAATTTTATGTAATAATAAAAAAAAAGTTAAAAGAATACTGATGCACTCACTTTAGAGATACTGGTTAATGCTGGGTACGTTATAGGTTCATAGGTTCATAGGTTCATACTAGGCTATCTGCCCAAGGGCATTTATAAGCCTAGCCCATAGTTATTTGGCTTTCGCCACCCCTTTAGTTTGAATAAAACTATGCCTATTATTTTGCTGTGCCTCTGTCAAGCAGTGACACTGAAGTAATCCCTGGGGTATATCTGCGATCCCCCATCCATTGGTCAAGATTCCTCTTGAACAAGGCCAGCGAGGTGCTCTGCCTCACATGTACCGGGATTTTGTTCCCCTGTTTAATCCTTTAAGCAATATGCTGTCAGACAATTCTTTAAACTTGTCCTGACATTACAGTTGCTTGTTTTGAAACTTGTTTATGGTTTGAAAAAATAATGTATATACTTCCTCAGTTAGTAGTGGTTCAAGGATTTGTATTTTTTATGTGTATGTGTGCGCATGTTTGTACGTGTGTCTTGGTGTGTTTTGTGTTTACTTCCTCGGTGTAGTACTGGATCAAGGCCTTGTTTTTGCTTAGCTCTGTATTAACTTTTTAGACTTCTGCCTTGCCTTTATAACCATCACTGCATGTGCTTCTTCTTACTTGCTATGTTTACGTTATGTGCACTAAGATTTATGCTATAAACTTGTATTTTTGCCATTTGGCCTGTACAGTAGATGAAAAGTGTCTTGCACCACCCAGTGCATGTACCTGGCTAACAAACAAATAACTAAATTTCAATCTCTCTCTCTCTATATATATATATATATATATATATATATATATGTATATATATATATATATATATATATATATATATATATATATATATATATATATATGGTTTACTATTGAAAATGCGAACGTCACTTGGGCGACAGTCGGATAGTCGAACGTATAAGGTCGGAAACACGGATGTTGAAGACATAATAATCAATCTAGGAATGGTTTTAACATGGGTTGAGGTAGGGAAGATGTTTGTAGTAGGGAATAATACTGAACACCTACCTCGACCCATGTTAAACCGTTCTAGATTGATTATTTGTCTTCGACATCCTTGTTCTGACCTTATCGACTATCCGACTGTCAAGTGCATTTTCAATAGTAAACCTATATATATATATATATATATATATATATATATATATATATATATTTATATATGGGTCTACTTTGATTCACTGAAAACTCATTTCACTGAATTTCAAAACACTGACACCAAATCGCTGAAAGCTCAAATCACTGAAAACTCATTTCACTGAATCACATTTCACTGAATGTAAGTACTGTTGGGCAAATAAAATGTATATGCCTTTTCACCACTGTAGTGCGATCCTGGAGTTAGTATATATAGTGGGTCTATATTATATCAGCGAATGTGTAACTTAGCAAATGCTGTATAATCGACCCAAATATGTCAAAACACCGAAATGCCAAACTCATGGAACAATGATTTTTTTCCCAGTGTAAAAATATCACTGCTCAGTAAAAAAACAAACAAACACAAAATAAAGTGGGGGCTGTGCCCCCCCCCCTTAAATATGCCAACTCCGAGATTGCACCACAGTGGAGGAAATGGCAAAGTCCTGAAATGGCCCAGTGATTTTGTTTTTCCCTGGGAAAAATAATCACTGCTCTGTGCTTTCAGGATTTCACCATTTTGAATAAAAAGGGTCACTTAAACAGCGTTCACTATTTTAAGAGTTTGCTGATTTACATTGGGGTGTGTGGAGGGCATAGCCCCCCACCTACTTTTGTTTTATATTGTTAACTTTCAGTGAAATGAGATTCATAAATATAAACGTTAAGTCGGTGAGGAGCTACACTCCCCACACCCCCCAATGTGGGGGCCTGTGCCCCCCACACCCCCCTAACTATATATACTAACTCCAGGATCACACTACAGTGGGGAAAAGGGCAAATACATTTTATTTGCCCAATGGTACTTACATTCAGTGAAATATGATTCAGTGAAATGAGTTTTTAGTGGTTTGAGCTTTCAGCGATTTTTTGAGGGGGAATTGAAATTCAGTGAAATGAGTTTTCAGTGAATCAAAGTAGACCCATGTGTATGTGTAGGTATATATATATATATATATATATATATATATATATATATATATATATGCACACATACATATATATATATATATATATATATATATATATATATGGTTCTCTACTTTGTAATGTCAGATGACTACAGTCACAAACCTGAAAATACAGAGATGAAAATCATGAAAACACAATATCCTGAACTACAAAACATTGACTTTCAAAGCATCGAAAAACATAACACAAATACAGCCTTCCTCCCTCCACCATTAAAAACCACACCAACAAAGAAACCAACCACAACCAACTCCTCTATTTTTAAGCAGGGGTGCAAGCCCACCTGCACCCCCCACACCCACTAATTAAATATATCAACTCTGAGATTGTACTACCACAAAGAAAACTTCAAATCTGCCATTATGCACCCTACACATTCATTGCCCACTTTCAAAACAATATCTGCTAGAAACGGGTCTATATTAGAACATCGTTGCTGCAAACCTTCAAATGTACTAATATTGAACCCTATGCAGCGAAAGCTTAAAATATCGAAGCAACAGAAAAATGAATTTTTTCCTAGGGAAAGAATTTGGTTGTCCATTTCTGTTACTTTGCTATTTTTAGTACTGTGGTGGAAAGTTATGGGTCGGGTTCAGGTAAGTGTGCGATTGTGTGGATGTGAGGGTTAGGGCAGGTTAGGTGAGTTATGGTTAGGGCGCGGGTTAGCTATGTGTGCGATTGTGTGGACGTGAGGGTAGGGCGGGTTAGGTGAGTTAGGGAGCGGGTGAGGTGAGTGTGCGATAGTGACAGACCTTAGGGCTAGGGTTTGGGTTAAGTTAAGTGGATAGTTATAGGTTCATAGGTTCATAGGTTGATACTAGGCTATCTGCCCTAGGGCATTTATAAGCCTAGCCAGAGTGTGTTTGGTTTCGCCACCCTTTTAGATTAGTTGACTGTGCCTCTGTATAGTAGGTCACAGAAGATAGCCCTTTTGAGGTTAGTTTACTGTGCCTCTGTCTAGTAGAGACACAGAAGAGATCCCAGGGGTAAACCCATGATCTCCTATCCACTCGTCAAGATTTCTCTTGAAGAGGGTCATTGAGGGACTCTGCCTAACATGGATTGGGATTTTGTTCCAGAGTGAGGGGAGCCTCTGGGATATGAATCTGTCCCTCCAGCATGTCCTATTTATTTTTGTGCTAATGTTTAAGTCCCTGGAGCATGTAGCTGTAAGGGATTTGGATTTCCTGAGGTGGAGCATGTCCATTAATTCTGGGTTGGACATGGCTTTATACGTCAGGCACAGATCGCCTCTGAGTAGGCGGTAAGCAACTGAGTAGAGCTGGAGTTTCTTTAGCCTAACTGCGTAGGGCATCTGTTTGAGTCCCTTGATCCTCTTGGTGAGGTACTTTTGGGGTCTTTCCAGTTGCTGAAGGTGTTCGGTGAGGTACATCCCAAATGGGGCATTGTATTCAGTTATGGGCCTGATGAGTAGAGGGGCACAATGACCTCTCTTGATCTAGATGTGAACCCTTTCGTGATAAGGTGGGCTATATAGAAGGTCTTTCTAACCACTTTGGCAATGTGATTGTCAAAGGAGAGATTGCTATCTACTTGAGTCCCCAAATCCCTAATTACTTCTTCTGTACCTAATTGGTTGCCACCTATGTGGTAATTTGTGGGCACTTTGTTTTTCCCAAAGGGGATGACTATGCACTTTTTGGCATTTAGCTTTAGGCCATGGCTCTGGCATCAGTTATCTGTCTCTGTGAGACCCTTTTGGAGGATGCATGTGTCAGTCGGCGAGTCGATTATGGCACCCAGTTTGCAGTCATCTGCGAACTTGGTCAGCCATAGCCCTCCCATGTTAGCCTGTACCTCAGGGAAATATATACCGAACAAGAGAGGTCCCAGGACTCAGCCTTGTGGGACGCCACTTGTAACTGGTTTAGAGTCTGACATGGCACCTGCAATTCTGACCATGTGGGTTCTATCCCTGAGCCAGTTTGCAACCCATCTTGTGACATAGGGGTTGATATTTAAGCTGGTGAGCTTATTTATGATGCCTGAGTGGGGTATTGTGTCGAAGGCTTTTGCGAGGTCCAGGTAGGCTGTGTGGACTACCTTCCCTTCATCTATGGCCATGGTGACTGTTTCAAAGAAGTCGACCAGGTTCAAGAGGCAAGATCTGCCCTTAACAAAGCCGAATCGGGTAGGATCCAATGTTTGGAGGTTCCAAATGTCTTTGTTTATGAGTTTCATGATGATACACTCCATAGCTTTGCAGACCAGGCTAGTCAGGTTTATAGGGTGATAGTTTCACATCCTCCTGAGCTACCAACTCAAGCAGATGGGAGCTCGGTTTAATGTCTTATCTAAAGGACACACACACACACACACACACACACACACACACAAATATATATATATATATATATATATATATATATATATATATATATATATATATAGATATAAAATATGAATTTTATAATATGGAGATGAAAATCTCAAAAATGATATATAATCACAAGCTTATAGGGCAATAGTTTCCGGGGTCTTTTGTGGCACCACCTTTGTGGAGTGGGACCACTGTTGCTGTACACCATTCCTTTAGTGGTGTGTGTATAGTTTAGTGTAGGGTTAGGTGTAAGATTTTAGGTGTATGTGTGTGGATTGCTGTTTGTTTGGTGTGCTTGTGTTGTGTGTATGTGTTTTAGAACAGCGATTTTTTTTCCCTAGGAAAAAAATCGCTGTTCTGACAGTTCAGGATTGTAAGCTTTTGCTTACATAGGGTCGATTAATCACCATTCACTTTTTTAAGTGGTCGGTGATCTAATATAGACCCCTTGAAACATACACACCATAGTGCTACAAGAATAACCACTTGCAAAAATAACACACACATACTTTCATCTACCTACTCCGATCTACTAATCACATTTACCAGCAACTTAAAACATAAACATTTATTTTCCAAAGCCTTGCATACTACACACCTACCTTAAGCTTCTGTACATCACCATATAATGGCCGCCATATCTATATCTGACAAACTACTACACCTTAAAGGAACAGCATCTAATTAACAGAAACACACCAAGAAAAGTACTTATGTTTTGGCATTCTAACATTCGGTATTCTGAAATTTCAGTAAATATAATTTTTGACATTTTCATCTCCATATTATAAAATTCATATTTTATATATATATATATATATATATATATATATATATATATATATATATATATTTGTGTGTGTGTGTGTCCTTTAGATAAGGAATTAAACCGAGCTCCCATCTGCTTGAGTTGGTAGCTCAGGAGGATGTGAAAGATCTCACAACACCTATTAAAAAAACTTATGTACAATACTATTTACACGCTTACATATTTACAAATTTATACAGTGTACACATTTTCATTCCTTTCCATTATTGTCATACACATTCCTTTTCCTTATTGTCATACAGTCATATATATATAACTTTTCATTATGTTAAACTTCTAGTTTCATTGCCTTATTTGACTCCCCACTGCTTTTTCCACATCCACCATCTAATTTTTCATAAAATTAATGATAGTCTCCATTTACCATTGAACATGATTTCATTTAGCCTTTCATTCCAAATGATCCACACAATATAAATAATCTTTTACCTATTTTACTAACATATTACTTATTTTTATGATGACTATACTGTTCATACATCACAATGATATCCATATCTATTTCATTTATCTGCTTTGTATTTCAAAGAAATTTTCTTTACACAATTTTTCCACAAGTTTGCAACCCTTAAACATTGTAAGAAAACATGTTCTGTAGTTTCTTCTTTACCACAATATATACAAATTCTTTCACTGATTTTTTTTATATGGCATATTTTTCTTTACTGGTAATTTATTAATCAATAATCTCCATAAAAATCTTGATATTCTACTTGCTTATTACATCATGGTTTTCATACTTTTATAGCTTTAACTTTTTCATTTTCTAGCTCAGCATATGGATTAACATAAAAATATCATATCATGATATTTTATATCACACTTTTCTATCATTTTCTATTTTATCAATTTTTATTTTCTATAAAATATTTTTTTATTGATAGCTTCTCATTACTTCATTTAAAACATATTTGTCCTATTTTGAAATGTTTAACATACCCTAATGCTGCTTATATTTGCACTTTAGTACATTTACTATTAGCTTTTCATTTTTATTATTTGTCCAGTACTAAACTATATACAAATTCAAAGAAGCAGCATAAACAATCCTATACCTCCAGCTTCCTTGTCCATGTTTAAGACTCTTCTCTTTACTGGATTCAGTCTTGAACCCTTTATAAATGAAAAAAAGATTATTGTCAACATATAGATACTAGATAAACATGCAGTGTTTCCCAGTATAACTGAATTCATCAAATAAACCTTTTTATTTAATGATAACTTACATGTTTTCCAAAAACGACAAAGCTCCTTTATTTCATTTAGTATCATATTCCATTGTTCCTCACTTACATTTTTACCTGAAATTATATTCCTAACACAGAGATTTCTTTCATCAAGAAAGATACTCCTATCTTTACTATATCACCAAGTCCTTTACTTGTTTTCTTTATTTAAAGTTATGCCTATTATATTTAAACATTGATATATAGAACATATAACTTATGTCATACAGACTGCGTTTCTTGTGAGCAGTATAATATCATCTGCATAAGTAAGCATGACTGGAATTTTTATCCCTTCTTTAGTAGCATAAGTAGGATCTCTCATGTGTTAATTTGCATCTCTAATGTATTCATAACTAATACAAATAATATACTACTCATAGGACATCCCAGATGTATGCCATTCTTTATATCTATTTTTTCGCTTAACCATCAATTCCAGTGATGGTGAACCATGTGTGCCAGGAGCTCTTAAAATGACAAACCCAAAATAATTCAATGCACTTCACATGAACAATGAATGCAAAAGCAGTGTCTTTGGTAACTCGGGTGTTGGTGATTGCTGACATGTCACCCAAAACTTCATGGCATGTGTCATTTTTGAGAGGTGTGTCATGGGTTTACCATCACTGATCTATTCGCTAAAATTCTTACTTTATTTTTATTATATGCAGAACAACATATATTCTTAATTTTCTTACTAATGTTAGAATCTTCCATATTTGTCCACAGAAGTTAATATTGTGCAATATCAAAAACTTTATTCAAATCATTTATCATGATATTGGTTTCATCATTCCTGTTTATATATAATATCATCCACAACTTCCCTTACTATGAAAAAATAATTCCTGACATCCTTTTCCCTATAAACTATGGATGTTATCTTCCATAATACTTTTTATTTTTTCTTTCCATTCTCTTCTGAATTACTTTCATAAAAATCTTATAATCTGTATTGTTAAAGGTCTCCAATTTTCGATGTTATTTTTGTCTTCTGTTTTCCAGCAAATTTAAGCATACCACTGCATAAGTCTTTATAACTAAAACCTATAAAACCTTTATTTAACCACTCATTCATAATTTTTAAGAAGATTTTTTTTTGCCAGTCTGTAAAATTCTTATAAAATTGGTGCTCTATTCCATCTGGTCCTGAAACTGAGTGTACATTAAATTGTCTAAGTAATTTATCTAATTCATATAAGGAAATCTCATTTTCCAGTTCCTTATTTTCTTGTTCTGTCAATTTTTTTAATATACCATTCATTGTTTTACTTTCTTTTTATCTTGAATTTTTTTCTTTACATAATTTATTATGATATTCATAATTTCTTCCCGAGATCTGCTTACATTTCCTGTATCATTTTTCATTTCTTTCACTATACTATTATTCTCTTTAACTGTGCTACTCAAATAAGTTGATACCTCTTCTTTTTTACCTTATAAATAATATAGGTTCATAGGTTGGTACTAGGCTATCAGCCCTAGGGCCTATACAAGCCTAGCCATAACAATTCCCTGGCTATTTCTTCCCACACTATTTACTTCCCTGGACCCCTGTCTAGCAAGGCGACTGACGTGATCCCCGGGGTGAATTTCCTTTCTTCCATCCAATCGTCAAGGTTCCTTATGAAGAGGGCCAAAGAGGCACTCTGATTGACATGTATGGGCAATCTATTCCAGAGTCTGGGGAGTCTCTGGGTCAGGAACCTATCCCTCCAGCATGTTTTGTTTATTGTGATGACAAGGTTTAGATCCCTGGAGCGTGTGGCTCTGAGGGATTGGGATTTCTTTAAGTGTAGCATGTCCAACAGCTCTGGGTTTGACATGGTCTTGTATGTTAAGCAGAGATCTCCTCTGAATAGACGATATGCGACAGAGTATAGCTGGAGTTTTTTAAGGCGGTCAGCGTAGGGCATCTGCTTTAGGTCTGTGATTCTTTTAGTGAGGTATTTCTGCGGCCTGTCCAGTTGTTGCAGATGTCTTGAGAGGTACATACCAAACTTTGCTTAAATAATAATTCTTTAATTTTCTCTTCATTCTTTCAATACATTCTCCATTCTATCACATAATATGTTCTACAGTTCCTTTCCAAATCTGTTAAAGCATCCATAGATATTGTTTTATAATTTTTTTCCACTTTTCTTACATCTGACTGACACACCAAAAAACAGTTTTTTTATATTTCTCTTTCAAAGTTAGCCAACAATCAGATCAGATTTTATAACACACTTTAGTGGAAATGTGATCTTTCCATAAATGCATACTTATTTTTTTCCATTTTTCATCCAATAATTTCTCATTTATTCTTTTTATTCCTTTCCCCAATTTGATAAACTCCTTATTTTCTTGTAATTCTATCCATATGGCTGACTGATCTGAAAAGCCTGCAAGTTTCTCTCCCTTATCTATATTTAAGCCTTGTGATATAATAAAATAATCTATTTCCATCCTATATATACCATGGTTGTATATCTGCAAATTATTATCCCAAATCTTTAAATTGCTACATTTTATAACTTCAAAAATTTTCTTAACATCATTTCATCCCTTCTTTTTTCCTGTCAGATCACAATTGAAATCTTCCATTAATATTATATTCATATTAATTACTACATAATCAAAACATTTATGAAATACATTTTCCCTTTCTTTACTTATAACACGGGCATACAATGCTATAATTCTATATATCTGATTATACCATCTAAGATCTACAATAGTTACCCCGGGATCCAGGAAGCAAAATATTCCATGCAGGAACAGTGTAGCTGCTCCTGCATGGAATATGGCCGCTGAACGATCCACGAATGTGCTATTTTGATGAGCATGAGCGGGTCTATACTGTTCCTGCATGGAAAGCTGTGCAGGATGCTAATCACCTCATTTGCTGGTGAAAACCATGCAAATGAGCTGATTCAGTGATCTTGCAAGTAGGCTGGTCTCCATGCAGGAACAGTGGTATTTGCAGAAATGTATACAGTTACTAACCGAATACATTTCTGCAAATAAACAAATGGAGCCCTGACAGCACCCAAAAAAAGCATGTATTAAATACATTGGGCATGCCAATGGCCAAATATATGGCCACTGGCATTTAAAAAAGCCCAATATTGTAAAAAATAAAGTTTATTTATTTTTTTGGACGATCTCGGCCATTTAAGTATGGGGAAGTGCCGTGCAAATGGGATGGTGGGGAAAATAAAAAAAAAAAAGGAAAAGACAAGTGCAGGGGAAATCTGCATTTTGCCATGATAGTCAATGGCATGCAGAATGTAAACAATGGCAGGGAACAGTGGTTGCTAAGGGGGAAGGCCATGATGTAGTACAGTAACTAGGGATTAAGGCAGTGGGGTATGTAAATGAGGGGACTTATATTAAATGACAAAATACTTCTAAGTGTCACACTGCACCTAACCGTGTAGGTGCTGTAACACGATCGTGTAGGCAGGAGGGGCAGCTAACATGAAAAGAGGGTGTGTCATACTTGGTGTAAGCACATTGGAGCTCCGTTGACTGGGTATGCACTTGCTAAGCACAGCTAAGCTAGGAGGTGTGTCCCAGATAGCTTAGCTATGCTTAGCTAATGACATCATTGTTTACACTAGCTCCACAGGTTTGCATGGCGTGCCCTGGGGGTTAAACAGGAAGGATAGCTGAAAATGGGAGGAAATGTAACAAAAAAAAAAAAAAAGTGCAACAGCACAATAAAGGAGAAATTAAGTAGAAATCACTAACATGGGACTCTTGCAACTCACAACAGGGCCATTGAAAGCACTCAATAACACAGCTGGCAGGTGGCTGTATAGCTGAAAATGGGAGGAGATGTAAGTAAAAAATTTAATAAAAGGCAACAACAGAATAAAGGCAAACATGCAAAAATTACCACTAATGTCTCTAACACTCACAGTGGCCAATTCAAAGCTATGAGTAATATAGCTAGCAGCTGGAATGTATCATAGACCCAATCACACAGGCAGCAGTTACAGCACACCACTATAAAGTATGCAAACACCTCACAGTCTGGTTTTTCCCACAAACTCTGCACTTTTGTAGTAAACCTGGGAATTTTAACTGACAAAATGCTAGGGACTGCCATCACTTTGGTACATCAGTATGTGCTGGAGGCTCTCGGTGGTGTGGAGGATAATGCTGACAGCCTGAGACTCAGGAGGAGGAGAAGAGTGCTCAGACCCAGGGTGACCTACCAGGGGCTACATGACCTGGAGATAGTAGAGTGCTACAAGGTGGACAGGGACATATGTCAGCAAACTGTGGAGCTGTGCCGACCTCGCCTCACATCCAGAATGAACAGGGGAGAAACCATCCCAGTGGATACTAAGGTATGTGTAGCCTTAAGAATACTAGCTACAGGTACTTTCCAAAGACTTGAGGATATCATGGGGGTGTCACAGGCATTTGCATCCAGAGTACTCCACCAGTTCCTGGATGCTATTCTACCAAATCCCCGTGACACATATACTTCCCCAACACCCATGAAGAATTGACCAGCAATATGCATCTCTTCCACCATGTAGCTGAATACCCTGAGGTACTGGGTGCCATAGACTGCATGCATATCCACATCAAAGCACCAACCAGTGAGCAGGGTAGGGTCTACATAAACTGCAAGGGCTTCCCCTCCATCAACTGCCAGGTCATGTCCAATGCACAGGGCATTATCATAAATGTGTGCGCTGCCAGCCCTGGAAGTTATCACAACTCCCACATTTGGTATTCCTCACAGCCTAGCAGAGATTTGCCAGGGGGACATCCCATATGGCCATCTGGTGGGGGATGCTGGTTATGCACTGGAGCCATGGATGATGACACCCATCAGAAATGCACACACACCCATGCAGGAACACCATAATGAGGCACACACACAAACCAGGATCATTATAAAGTGTGTGTTTGGGATGCTCAAGTCACGGTTCCACTGCCTGGACATATCTGGTGGAGTCTTGCAGTACTCTCCAGTCACATGTGCACACATGTTCATAGTATGTGCCATGCTACACAATATGATCCTGCAGAAACAGCTGCAGCAGGAACAGGATAAGGAAGGGCCACACAGCCCCCCCCCACCATTGCCAAGGTCCCCACAGGCACAGAGGTACTCGGACGAGGAATCCCCAGAGCCAGCCCCTATAGGTAGATGGAGGCATACCCAGTATGGCCTGGCCTTGGCAAAGAGGCAACTTATAGCAAACACACTGACACTGTAGGCACCCAGGGACTGACACCTCTCTCTACTCGCACACAGAGTAAAAAGGAATGACACACACATTACCATGTATAGGTAGTGTACTGTGTGCATCCAACATAGGCAGGCAGCCCTCAAGCTCCATACACACAACTGCCACAGGCACAAGGTAAGTCAGTTGCCTTAACAGAAACGTAATGTATCAGTATGTTCTGCTAGCATATGTATGGTATTGTTGCATGCATACAAGGGAATTGGGTGGCCTACTGGGATAGCAGCAGACAACTGACAGATATGTGGGACACCAGAAAATGTCTGCCCAATACTGGCCCCCCAACACTATGCAGTAGTACCCAAGGTGGCAAATCCCTATGTGTGGGGCCAACTAACTGGGGGGGGGGGGGGTCATAGCTCACAGCCATAGATGTCAGTGTGGGGTCCTATACTCACCCGTCAGACCCACACAGCATATCAGCTAGAGAAAACCAGAGAAAAATGTCTTGAAAAGCTCCTTAAATGGCAGCAATGTTGAATTACCTGCCTACAGACCCACACAGTCATAGCACAGCAGATCTCGAAGTTGCAGTAAGGCTCTGAAGGGTAACAAGTCTGACATGCAAATGTATGCCATTACAATCTCAGCTGTGCTCTTTACTGATATGCATGTAGTCCCCAAGACAGGGTACAATAGTATGGTAAATGGAATAAAAATGTAAATGTATTTATTTAATATTTGTTAACTGGGAAATTCTGACTTGGAATGAGCCAATTTTCAGCGAAGGCCCGGGGAGAAAAGCTCCAGATGCATGTCTTTGTAATGTGGGAGGAAACCCACACAAATACAGGGAGGACATGCAGACTCAACACAGAAGGCACCCCAGCCAAGAATTGAACTGGAGAACCTCTTGCTGTGAGGTGACAACTCTACCTCTGCACCACTGCACCATCCAGTAAAGCAACTATCGGGACAGTCTCTGCAAATGTCTACAGTTGCAGGTGTGTCCCCCCCCCATATACCCACAGAAATGCAGTAACATGTATGTTTGCAGGGAACTAGCAGCATAACACAGATTGTTAGGGCTGTCCAAACACACATGAAAACATGTTGCATGTGCTCAATATACAGGGGTCAATGAGCTATGTCCATGTGTAGTCAATACTGTCAGGATCTGGCCAGCATGTTCTCCTGGCTGTCATCTTGTACTGCCCTAGGTACAGGCTGTCTGTCACAGGACCATGTGCAGATAATTGCAGTGTCAAGGATTATGCATGTCAGTGACACCTATTGCTCTGCCACTAACGTACATGAAAGTCACAGTGCTATGTGAAATATACTACACATATAATGGATTTCTTGAGGGCTGTGTAGCCGAGGTGCTAGCGCTTTTGTGAATAATCATGATTCCTGGTACTGTTTCCAGTGGTCATTGTCAAGATGGCTTTTTTCCTTGTTTTATGTTTGCTTTTGTATATAATGGACATGCCTGCACAGTACAATGCAGTCTGTACCCACACTTATAACACCAAACCTCGTACAGCAACATGTCTGAACAAGGGCAAAAGTGAATGTGGAACAAAGGCACAATGCTAGGCATGCGTGGTAAATATTGCCCTGACATACTGAGATAGTTGGTAGGGTGAGGGGTTTGCAGTAATGAGAATTGTCTGAAGGTTATGTAGGCTGACACAGTAATGTTTGTCAATATTTTGTAACATCACTCTTCAATTATACTGAAATAACTTGCCATAAAAACACATGTTTATGCAGACTGGACAAAACCTGTAGCCAAACACCTGGACAATCTGCCAAGAAATGTACAGCAGACATGAATGGCCACACCAGGATATCACATCTCAGGTTACACAGATACCACAGAAGCAGAAGATCCCTAGCCAGTATATCAACAAGTTGCTGAACTATCACTCAACTGGCTTTAGCCACACCTCCCAACTGGCCTTGTTGGGCAAGAATGTATATAGCACCCATTATAATATCAGTCTATGCATCATACGACTAGTATTCCTCTGGTAAAGCACTGTGATGATTTGAGGATATCTGACACTAGGTAATGACACAATACATTGCACTGTCAGAATACATATATGTCAGAAAATGTCTGCCAAAACAAACCATTACCCTGAGGAAAGTCCTCTGTACTTCTGAGAGGTATGTCTGTAGCACACAAAACCTGGACCGGAGTACACTTATCTCTGGAATGGAGTCCCACTCTATACAAGTTAACACTGGGCATGCACCTACACTTAGAGAATCACAGGACATGTTGGAACCTACACTGGTCTATATAACTATATTGTGTAGATATATCTGTGCATGCAGACAGCTATGTACACCTTAACTGTCACTACACACACACATCAGACATAATTACCCCAAGCTAGCTGTAGGTGACCCATATGTGATATATCCACATCTGTTGTGTGTGACACACATGCAGACATATATGGCCAGTAGATAAATATATATGTCAAGCATGCACACACATAGATGCGGGGAAGTAAGAGACAGACAGTGATAGACAGAGAGACACAGGAAGACAGACACAGCAGCGTGGGTCACACATGTGGGTACCCTGAATGGCATACAGTGATATCCTGCTGTGGATACTTGCATACTGGCTTTAAACAGTGGCACATGCAAGCATAAAAGGTGAGCCCCATTGTGTAATAGTACTGAAGTTGGGGTGTTAATCACCTGCCTGTGTGTGCATCTCTGTAGGTCTAGTTATTAGCAGACTGCTCCCACTCAGTACACTTCACATTGCCCAACTGCACAAGATCTGCTCCTGTCATTCACCTTAGAAGTACCATTGGACACCTACTTCCCCTATAAGCTCTGTAGTGTGTGCAATACCTGCATAACACTTTAAGTAACTAGATATGTAGGAGTTCTAAACCCAATACTGGCAAGTGTGTGTGTGTGTGTGTGTGTGTGTGTGTAAGATTGAGGGAGTTGTGTGCTTGTTTGTAGGTGAAACAGGTTTATGCCATTCCCACCCACACTTCCTACTGCCTTACTTTATCAGTCCTGCTGATGTCATTCCCTTTATCAACATCTGGCCAGCTGTCAGCCCAGTAATCTCAGTAGTGTATGTGATAAGTGCCTAACACTGTAGTAGAAATAACAAGTTAGGCAGGGGTTCTACTCTTGTGTCTGGCAAATGTGTGTGTATGTTTGTAGGCAGAAGTGTTCTGATATGTTTCCCACCCACTGCCCCACTTTATCAGTCCTGCTGAAGTCATTCCCCATATCAGTACCTTTGGCCAGCTGTCAGCTCAGTAAGCTCTGTAGTGCATGTGATAACTGTGAAACACTATGGTACAAATAATTAGTTAGGTAGGGGTTCTACTTTCACATCTGGCAAATGTGTGTCTGTTTGTAGGACAAAGCAATTTGATAGGTTTAACACCCACTGCCCTACTTTATCAGTCCTGCTTATGTCATTCCCCATATCAGTACCTTTGGCCAGCTGTCAGCCCAGTAAGCTCTGTAGTGTGTGATGACTGCCTAACACTATAGTACAAATAACTACTTAGGTAGGGGTTCTACTCTTGTATCTGTTAAGTGTGTATGTTTGTAGGCGAAAGTATTTTGATGTTTCTCACCCACTGCCCTACTTTATCAGTCCTGCTGATGTCATTCCCCTTATATGTTCATAAGTGTGTAGTAGGCTAATAGCCCAGAAGCCTTTACAAGCTTAGCCTATAGAAGGGCCTGCCATTGTGCCACCCAGTGTTACTTCCCAGTGCCTGTATCAAGTAGAGCCACTGCAGTGATCCTTGGGGTGAACTGTCTATTACCCATCCCCTCATCAAGATTTCTGTGAAACAGGGTCAGCTAGGTGCTCTGCATGATATGTATGAGAAGTGTATTCCAGGACATGTGCAGTCCCTTGGTGAGGGACCTGTCCAACCAGCATGTTGTGTCAATTGTGGTAATGAGGTAAGTCTCTGCAATGTGTGGTGTGGAGGGATTGGGATGTCTTCATATGTAGCATTTCTAAAAGAGCTCGGTCAGACATGGGTTTGTAAGTCAAGCACAGATAGCCTCTAACTAGGTGGTATGACATAGAAAATAGCTGGAGTCTTCTGAGTCTGTCTGTGTAGGGCATGTGTTTAATGCCTAGGAACATCTTTGTGAAGTACTTTTGTGGCCTCCCCAGCTGTTGCAGGTGTCTAGTGAGGTACATGCCAAATAGGCCATAATACTTGATGAGTGGTCTAATGAGGGAAGAGTAGACAGAGGATTACCTCTGTCTTCCTGGATGCAAAACCCTTGGTAATGCAATGTACCACATAAAAGGAATTCCTGACCACAGTGGCAATGTGGTAGTTGAATGAGAAGTTGCTGTCAACCTGTGTCCCCACATCTCTTATAATGCCTACAGTGTTCATTGGGCTCCCATTGATGTGGTACTTACTGGGAACTGAGTATTTTACCAAAGGGGATGATGATACATTTTGTGGTGTTAAGCTTCTGGCCATGGTTTCCACATCACTCATTGGTCTCAGTGGGGCTTTTCTGTAGGATGTCTGCATCACTTGTGGAGTTAATTATGGATCCTAGCTTGCAGTCCTCTGTGAACTTGGTCAGCCAGAGTTCCTCTGTGTTGGGCTGGACTCCTGAGAAGTAGATGCTGTATAGGAGACTACTCAGTACTGATCCATGTGGGACTCCACTCGTGACTGCTTGCCAGTCTGACTTGGAGTTTGACACTGTCACACTGTGTGTTCTGTGAACTAATTTGCAACCCACCTACTGATATAGGGGTTGATGCCTAGTTTGGTGGGTTTATCAATACTTCCTGACTGAGGAATGGTATCAAAAGCCTTGGCCAGATCAAAGTAGGCTGTATGCAGTGCCTTACCATCATACACAGCCCTGGTGACTCACTCAAAGAAGTCAACCAGGTTCAGCAGGCATGATCTGCCATTCACAAAGCCAAACTGTGTGGGGTCCAGAGTTAGGAGATTACCTATAACCTTGTCAAGCAGGTCCCTGATGATGCAGTCCATGCCTGTACATAGTACACGCATCAGGCTAATGGGCCAATAATCCCCAGGGTCTGTAGTTGCTACCCCTTTATGGAGAGTGATGACTGTAACAGTGTGCCATTTTGGAGGGACAAAGCCTGAGGTGAGGCTGTGACTGAACAGGGCACACATATGTGGTGCCAGGTCTCTTTGTACATCATGTAGAACACAGCCACGGATATATTTGGGTCCCATGGAAGCTGTATTCTTGCCTGTGGACAATGCAGGTCTAACCTGGGCTGCAGTAATGCTGGGTGCCTGGAATTCATCTGCCATTGTGATTGTTCCCTTGGGGGGAGTGAGGGGTAAAGCTGGCACTGAATGTGTTGGCAAGATTGTTGCCAATATATGTTGCCTCAGGATAGGAGTTAGTATAGTGCAGTAACTCACAGCACTTGTGGGTATTGCTGTGAAGGTTGTTGGTATAACTACCAAAGGCTTTTGTGATTGTTGTCAGTGTCTGCTGCAATTCTGCCTTCATAGCTGGCTGTAGATGATTCCATGATGGCTTTCACATTGTTGTTGAGGCTAATAATGGGGTTTACCAGTCTTGGGACACCACCTTTTTCTGCAACAGTGTCTTCCTTCTGTTGTACGCTTTAGTAATGGCATGGCACCATCACACTGGCTTCCATTGTTTGGAGGACAGCATCTTGGTTCTGTTGGCTACGGCTAGTACCATGCATTCATGTACATGTTTGTAAAGTACATTTGTGCATGAATTTACAGTCACGCAGCTATTTTCCATTGGCATGGGTGCAGTGAAGTCATCCACCCCTGTTTTTATGACTCCAAAGTCAGCTTTGGAGAGGTTTTTCAAGGTGGCTACCTTTGTGGGGGTGTGGTTGAGATATGGATTACCATGGTGATTATATCATGTTTGGATCTGACCCGGTAGGGATTGACTACTGTTGTTGAGCAACGGTCCCTTATGTAAGTATTCAACATAGGTCAAGGTTGTTGCATCCTCTATTGGGGTCAGTATGAGCCGGTCCAGGGCATTGGAACATCAGGAAGCTTTGGGACAGTCTATTGGTGTCTGACTACTTTTCCTAGTTGATGGAGGGGTAGTTGATGTCTCCTACTATTCAGTACTGGGTTGGACCTTGATAGATGCCATGGTGTTGACAAATGTGGATTGACAGTCTAGGGACATGGATGTGGACCCATAGCAGGCTATGACCTGGATTGCACTATTACCCAAAGTCAGTTGTACCTGAAGTATCTCAGATGCATTATGCCAGGATACTAGTCTGGAGGTGTGCATATTTGTTATGAATATGGAGATACTCCCACCTGTGGAGCTGTGGTCCATGTTTTGGGGCTAACATTTGTGGAATGCATCATAGCCTGTTAGTGCAGGGCTGCTGTCTGCTGTTGTAAACCAAGTCTCCGTTACAGCACAACTATCAATGTTCTCCATTTTGAGGAGTGCTTTGAGTGACTGCATCTTGAGAGTTAGATGTCTACTGTTGAGCAGCATGACCCTCAGATTGCATTCATGTCTAGCTGTTATGGTGGTAATGTGATTTGGAACATTGCCTAGAATGACACTATAGGGGTGGCAAGAGACTTAGCCAGTATCTGGAAACTGGAGGGTGACAGATGCAGGCCATCTCTGGCAAGGCATTAAGGTCTGTCAATCATATTATCATAAGCAGAGAGAGACTGGATCCCCTGAGAATGACAAACAACATGTAAGCGAATGTTGAAGTCAATCATTTGTTGATAGTACTGCAGCATTATTCTGGGTGATGGTAGTATACTTCTCAGGGCTACTGTCATACCTGCCTGGACCACATAATCTGAGAGCTCAACCATGTCTCTTGTCATGTAGTCCAGGGAGGTATGTCTCAGTTCATTCACACCCACATAAATGATGACAGGGTGATACTTGTAGTTGTTGTGGTGTGACCTGACTAGGTGTGTCATGTGTTAGATGCTGGCATTTGATAGACAGCTGGCTATTACCTTCTCCATATTCAACCTAGTGAGTTGGACATCTGTGTGCCTCAGTATTGAGTTACCCATGATTACTGTATTGGGCAAGGTGTAACCACTTATAGACTTAGGTTGTGGGGCACAGTGTGTAGGTGACATATGTCTTCTTTGGCATGTGCTGTGTTGTGGTGCCTGAGTGGCTGTCTGTCTTGCTGGTCTGTGCTGTTTGGGTAAATGTCCATTGAGTGCCTCTGTGAAGGTGGGTGTGTGGTTTGTGAGTATATGTCAGGGATATGATAGTGGGTGCTGTGGCAAGCTATGTGCTCCACATGGTGTGGTGCAGGTGTTGACCTCATCCTCTTGACCAGCTAGTCCAGTCTTTGCTGGAGAGTGCATATTTCCAAACTTGGTCATATAGGGGTAACTCTCACAAGTCTGAGTGTTTGGAGTTTAGAGGAGAGGGTTGTCTGTGTACATGAGACAGTTGCAACAGTGCCTCAGAATGGCCAAGTGCACCAGGTTAATGGGCGGCAAAATCACAGAAAACTGCACTTCAGTCATGCCAGGAGGGGTAGTCATAACTACTAAGTACTGTGGCTAATTCTGTGAGGAACGACTACTGCTAATGGGTCCCAGGTGTGCTACACTTATTGATACAATAACCTGTTGAAGTGCATAGCTATTATGCTATTTGAAGTGCAAGAGAGAAAGAACTAGCAAGATCCAAGGGAAAGACTGAAGGCAGACTTTCTGCCACCTGTTATACTTTACCTCAGCTGTGCAGTTATCAGCGCTTTTGGTCAGTTGTTAGTCTGGTAAGCTCTGTAGCACATGTGGTAACTGTGTGACACTGTAGTACAAATAACTAGGTAGGCAGGAGTTCTAATCTCAATACTGGCAAGTAAGTGTGTGTAGAATCATATACTGTGGGGTTTATACCATTTTGAGTTGTGTACCACCCTCTACACTTCCCCTCACCCTAATTTACTAGTCCTGTTGATGTCATTCACCTGAGAAATACCTTTGGCGTGAGTGAAATTGTATAAGCTCTGCGGCGCATCTGACGACTGCATGACACTGTAGTAGAAATAACTAATACTGGCAACTGTTTGTGTTTGTGTGAGAATCATATACCTTTGGAAAAGGTGAAATTATGTAAGCTCTGTGGTGCATCTGATAACTGCATAACACTATAGTAGCAATAACTAGACAGGCAGGAGTTCTAATTCAATACTGGCAACTGTTTGTGTGGGTTATATAATTTTGAGTTGTGTTCCACCCTCTACACATCTCCTCACCCTAATTTACTAGTCCTATTGATGTCATTCACCTTAAAAGTACCTTTGGACTGGATAAAATTGTATAAGCTCCATAGCACGTCTGATAACTGAATAACACTATAATAGACATAGATAGGTAGGAGTTCTAATCCCAATACTGGTGTGTTTGTATGAGAATCATATACCGTGTGGCTTATACCATTTTGATGTGTGTACCATACACAGCTGGTTACCACCTCCTGATGGTATTAGTTTATATAGTGTGGTAATGGCATCTGCCTCACATGCAGCATGTTAAAACATTGTACAGGTCACACCTGCTCTCTGTACAGACATGTTTGGAATATCCAGATGTTTGCAACCTATAAGTGGTCTGTGTTCCTTAACAATGCCCATGTATGTGATAGTGTTGCCAAATAGGCCACAGTGAGTGTACTGACACATATCGCAGCTTCAGGTATCATACCTGACTGAAATATAATGCTGATACAATGTCTACTACCCTAACACTTGTCCAGGCTTGTAGGAGCAATACATGATTCCAGATTCTATTTCTGGTCAGTTAACTCACCATGCATGAGGGCATTCACAACAGTACATGTTGTAACAGGTAGTGGGTAATGTCCCATGCATATCATCTATGTGGGGCATGTGGTGTATGTAGTAGTACACTACATCAAAGTGGATATGTACCTTTAATAATCTGCCTATTGCCAACTGTGTTTCTGTTGCTGTATACACATCCCCTGTGTCAGTCCTGTGTGTATGCAAAATATATACCATTTTGTTTCCATGTTCCACCCTGTGAACTCAGGAATACATAGTACAAACCTGTCATACATATTTCATGCATGCTCTCACCAACTGCATCAGATTTGAGTGTATGGGAAAGAAAATGCAGGGCCAACAGGTGTTTCCAGGTGAATCTGTTGCAGCTAATATAATGGCTATGCTTGTGAGGGACCTGCTGACAGTACTGTAGTAACCTGTTCTGTATGTATGTATGAGCCTGTGGTAGTACACAACACTGGAGTGACATGTATGAAGGCCACCTGTCTGTGACAGGGGTATGTATGGAAGGCCACACTGTCTGACAACAGTGTCACTCACACTGTTGCATGTATACGTACCTGGTAGATGTACATATAAAGGTGTACCTTACCTTTGACAGGGGTGGTGTATTCCCACTCTGCCATACTCCCTCTTGGTCATGTCTGCAGGGCCACAGCCTGCAGACACACAGACACCTGGAAGACAAACAGAATACAGCATGTCAGACTACAGGCAGTCAGTGATACTAACAGCAATAATGCATTCTGGCTAATAAGGTATACACACATGTATGTGTACCCACAACAAATGTAAGCAGACAGCACCTTACACAGTATTATATAGCTACACTGTACTACATTCACCCTGTGCATTAGACCCATATTAGCATGTCCCTGCATCGATGGTATGGAATGACATGGATGTGGCACAGGTATCATCATATGCATAGGGTGTGGCGTGGGTTTGCCAGAGGCCTAGGCTGGGCCATATGGTTGACATCATGTGTGTGTGTGGAGGGGTAAGCAGTAGATGGCCTGTGCAGAAGTGCTGTGTGTGTCTTGGGGTGGCCTGTGTGTGATACAGATATGTGTGTGTATGTATGCACACAGTCATGCCATGTGGCTGCCCTACACAGGGGTATGTTGGACAGCTGTGAATTGTACATAGCAGGGTGTCCAGTTCACCATCTCTGGCCATGAACACAGGAACTGGTCCTGCCACAGGTCTCACTGGCACCACAAAGTTTAAGGCCAGAGGCAGTGCTGCTTCCTGAGGGTGACTGTTGTCTGCTGGATCCATGTCCCTGATGGGACCGGCCAGGACCACGTGCCCATGGTCTGCTCCAGTGTGATGTGGACAGCAATGATGTAGACATCATCTCCCACCAGTAATGCTGGTATCACTGCCAGTATGGGAGTGTGAAGGGGCACGGCTCCGTAGACTGTCAGGTGATGTCATTGCTGACCTACGTTCATGTGGCCGATGGCCATCACCCACTGCATGCTCTATCACAGACATACCACAGTCAAGGATTGCCAGCGTCTCATCCCATTGTGTATTCATGACCTCAATATTTTAATGTGTGGCCTCAACTAGGTCATGTATGTCACCACGTAAAGCAGGAAGAGTTTCATCCACCACTCTGAGTATGTGTCTGGTGTTGCATTCCCTACATACCTGTGCACCAATTACAGCCCGAAACATGCATCTGGTGACACTTCCTGTGGCACTTAAGACAGTGTCTAGATGGGCAGCAGTCCTCCTTCTGGTACCCCTGTCCATCTGTCTGTGTGGGACCTCACCAGCACTCTGGCTATGGCTAGTGGCTGCAGTCACACTTGCCATAGTCACCACACTAGCCTGTTCCATGCCACCACCTGCCAACTGTCCATTATCTGTGACTATTGGCGATGGGATATCTGTGGGGATTGTGGCTGAGTGTGAGGACAATGTCAAGTACTGTTGGATGCCAACCCATGGCACAGATTCAGCCCCTGACAAAATCACCCATGCCTGACTATGACTATCATCATTGCCAGAGTCTGCAGAGACATTGACATCAGATTTTGAGCAGGAGGGACCACCACCATGACCACCTGTGGGGGGAAGACAACATATGTAAATTACTACCTGCACTACAACATTTGCTGACACACACACACACACACACACACACACACACACACACACACACACACACGCACACACACACACACACACACACACACACACACACACACATGCACACATGCACACATGCACACATGCACACACACACACACACACACACACACACACACACGCACGCACACACACACACACACACACACACACACACACACACACACACACACACACCACACACACAGGTGTGGTGGTAGCCAGATATTACACAGACCTCACAACATCCAAATGGTGACATTCACAACACAGTCAGACCACTGCATACACACCCTGGACTTTTTACATCATGCAGTGCAGCCCTTTTCAATTAATGCAATTACTTATTTACACCTCTGTGATACACGCATACTGTATGAGGTGAAGGGCCTTCAAGTGACACACACATCATCCATGTAGACATAATTGCTGTTTACCTGTATAGCCCAATGGCAACTCCTACAGAACATACCTCTCAACTGTGTATAGTGTTGCTGAATGTGTACATGTCTGGCTCATGTTTCTAGTCTGTTCCTCATAAATCCTGTGTTAGTCTGACACATTACTGGGATGATCTGTGGACTGGTGTCACTAATTAATGGCATATTTTGGGTTTCACACTAAAACCTGCAGTACATGTATGTTACCACAGAACTGGTTACAACAACAACCTCCCAAGCTTACAGTGGATATCATAAGTGTAGACACCCCTTAACATGCCAGGTTTGTCTGATATATGACGTGAGACCACAGAAATCATGTGATAACTATTCTCACCTTTACTGTGACCTATAACCTGTGCAATCCAATAGAAGAACAAACACATTTGTTAGGGGTGACATATAGAATTTGAAATATGTACAATAGGTTGGTTGCATGACTGTGCACACTCTTAAAGTACTACTTTGTTAAAGCACCTTTGAAAATCATAACAGCAGTCAGTCCTCTTGTGAAGGTGTGTATAAGCATGGCACATCTCGACTTACCAATATTTGTACACTCTCCCTGCAAAAGCCCTCCAACTCTATCAGATTGCAAGAGCATGTCTTCTGCACAAACTCTGCAGGGCACCCCATGGGTTTTCTATTGGATGTAGGTGTGGACTGTGGCTGGGCCATTTCAAACCATGTATTGTCTTGTGGTGAACACATCCATGTTTGGCTATGGCTGTATGGATTGGGTCATTGTTGTGTGGAAAGGTGTAATTCCTCCCCAGCTATAGCTTCCTAGCAGACACAGGAAGATTTTGGGCCAAAAGGAACTGGTATTTTGTACTGTTCATAATCCCCTCCACCTTGGCTAAAGGCACACTTCTAGTTTATGAAGAGCAACCCCAGAGCAGGATGCTGCCATCACCATGCTTCACCATGGGAATGGTATTCTTTTGGTGATGCACAGTGATGTTAATGTGCCAAACAAATCTGTCGGTATTGTGGCCAAAATGTACAACCTTGGTCTCATTCCACAATAACACATTTCCCCACATGTGTTTGGGAGGCCTGATGTATTGTTCTTGAAACATTTGTTAGACCTGGATGTTGTTCTGTGTGTGACAAGGCTGCTATCTTCCAACCCTACCCCATAGGCCAGACATGTGGAGAATACAGGAGATTGTTTTCATATGTAGTACACAAGCAGTACTTGCCAGAGTTTCTGCAAATCCTGTACTGTTACTGTAGGTGTCATGGCAGCTACCCTGACCAGTGTGGGTCTCGTCTTTCCATACATTTGGAGTGATGTCCGTTTCATTGCAATGTCACTGTTGGCCCATATTTTCACCACTGTTTGATGACTGTCTTCACTGTATTCCATGGTATATGCAATGTTGTGGAAATGTGTGTGTACCCTTCTCTGGAATGATACCTCTCACAGAGGTGATCCCCTTGCTGCTTTTTAAGCTATATGTAAACTATGGCTATTGCTGTTGCAGGCAACTGAGTAAATGTTATGATAATCCTGGTAGGACAGCTGACTGTTATGTTGTTAATCAAAGAGTCTCTGTCAGTGATGGTGGATGCGTACCCAAGGAGATGTGATGATGTCATCATATGCAAAGCTAATTCATCACAGTAGTACCTTCAGCCTGGCCACACATATGCATCCAGCTTCTTCTACATTTTTTCATGTGTCATAATTGTTCCCCTAACAGCTTTGTCTGTTTAACAACAGAATTGTACAGATTATAGGTCACATGAAAGTTTGGAAGGGTTTGGAATTGTGTTCTTCTGCTCTAATTTTTGTATTTCACAAATACCTGCCAGTGAAACAGGTGTGTGTACACCTTTTATATGCACTGCATAGCACCAAGTTATAGAATATGGCCCTAGTTTTGTCCATTTGTACCCTCATGTTGTCAATCCTTGTCCACATTTCATGCAATGACAGGTTGTGAGGTATGCTACAGATATGTGACATCTCCTGCAAGTAGGCCCCTGTGATGACCACTGTGATGCACTGCAGTTATCAACACCACAAGTGAACATGCAGATATTGCAGAATAGCTGAGAGTAACAGGTGTGTGCATGGTCACATGCATGATCTCAACATTACTGGGATACTGGTGAGCCACAAAAGGAAAATCACATACTCACCAGCTTCAGGTTGCTTGTCCCAGATACAGACCACAGGTACATATGTAGTTGTGGGGGAGAGGTATTTTCAGCAGACTCTCCTTTGGCAGTATTACAAGATGAATGCTACTTTTCTGCACATGTACATCACAAGCTGTGATAGTACACAATTTGCTATCCTTCACCACAGATGCGCATTTGTGTGCATTACTAAACCCCAGCCACAAATGCAGTTTTACCTGAAATATACATCTAGATACTCTATAGCACAGTATTAGTGCAGCAATATTAAAATTATGTGCACTGTGACCTTACCTGGCCACTCTTTACCTGTTGCCTGGGTGCCACCCACCTCCACAACTGGTGTTAAATGTGATGGTTATTGTGTGGGAGCTACCCCAATGTTGGCAAGGAGCGCCTCTGTTGGTGTAAATGGGGCCTGTGTAGGTGGGCCCCCACCTGTCATGGAATGGTCCCTGGCCACGGCAACAGCCCTTTGCTGGGCATGATGTAGCAAGTCAGTTGCATAATGCCTGACCTGCTTGTATGTGCAGACATGGTGGCCCAGGGTGTTGACTCTGTGGAGAAGTTCATCCCACAAGGTATTCCGCTCCCGCATATTTTGGTGGCTCTGGACAAACAGCACTGCATAGTGTTGCAAGATGGTTTCAGTTATTGCTGCATTCTCCTGAGCAGTGTAAGACTGTTGTCTTTGCATGGCACCTGGAAGACATAAATGGGAAAACACATCACAGGACCTCAAACATTGGCCAGAGTCATTTACAGAGCCAGCACATCAGCATTGTCTATCATCAACCACCACGAACCACCACATCATACCCCTGTTCTATCAGCACAATATGAACCTGCATTTCACTCCTGGTCCTGATGTGTCATGTGCCCCCCAATGAGGGCCAGTGCATTACATAAACCACCATTCATCATTCATGTTTGTGTAGAGGGATGACAGTGGACATCTTCCTTGTTAATGGTGCTCAAGCTTTGCTTGCATACAGTGTGTAATGGAGATTGAAGCATATGCCTGCGTTCATGTAGGATGCAGACAGGAATGTTCTCAGGTCCCATGGAGACCTGCGTTTGTTGACTTTGATTAGGCAGTATGCACCTGCTCCCATATGATGAGGGGAGAGGTGCAGGTGCTGTGCATATCCACCTACACTGATGGTGAGCCAGGGGGGTGATCTTTGCCCTAAACCTGTCTGCAGCAGGTTGCCTATAGCTATGGTGTATGTATGTGGTGTGATAGACCACCATTACAGGGTGGGTTGTGTTGTCACCCCTGGGATTGCAGAAATATGTGAAGATGGCCTTATGATTGCCCTTGGTGGATGTGTCCAATTTCTACTCATAGTTGGCCTTACATTTATCCACATAGGACCTCATATGGTCATTCATACAAAGGTTGACTCGTGCCAAGTTGGCGCCTGCGCCTACTCTGACCTGTACAGCTAACATAGCAAGCAATCATGTGTTTTGTGTATTGTTGCTGACCAGCAAAGGGGATTACTTTACTTCGGTGGAGACAGGTTTTACAGGTAAGGTATTGCTGAGTCCATACAGCTATGTCGGTGGTCATATGGTTGTGTGTAGTAGGCATGGACAAAAGCTCATAACATGGTTGGACACCTCTAACATATCCACATGATATTCATGCTTATTCTACTACCCATGTTTGTGTCAACAACCAGTAGCTGTAGAAATTGAACTCTGTTGGATGCACAGTAACTAACATTACACACGTACATGTACAGCTTATTTAGCTGACATTTTGCATCCCATGTCTGTTGTTATGAGGCACCCAGATACACCTACTCATACTGACATGCGCACAGGTAATACCTGATATACATTTATATTCTATCTTAGTATGGCACACTGTATTCACACCCTTGATGCCCACTAATCCTTCTCCACTCGTTACAGCAGGACATCTGTAGGACGCCACACATACATGGGGGTAATGGGACAAAGTTAGTGACACTGTCTTCATATTGCTGTAACACACCTGAGTCATTTGATAGCACAGTAGCCTTTGCACTGACAGATATACCCTGGAGGATGTCCAACACTCATATGGCAGGAAGGGAGGAGAAAGGCTAGGAGTGTGGTAGTGAGGGTAGAAACCTTTAATGTTGGCAGTATGTCTGGTATAGGGACAGAGCTAGCTGATATGATTGCCAGAAGGAAGGTTGATATACTGTGTGTGCAAGACACCAGATTGAAGGGGAATATGGCTAAGTGTATCAGAAGCAGGTCAAACTTCTGTTATCATGGTGCGGATGGGAGGAGAAAGGGGGAAGGGGTTATCCTGAAGGAACAGTATGCCAAAAGAGTTTTTGGAAGATGAAATGACTGTCTGATAAGAGTCATGTTTATGAAGCTGGAAATTGTGTAATGATGAATGTAGTTAGTAAATATGCTGCTCAAGTTGGTTGTGTGATGGATGAATAAGAGGAATGTGAAGTCACTTGGATGATGTGGTGATACTGTACCCAAGGGTGAGAGAGTGGTGATTGAAGAAGATTTTAATGGGCATGTTGAAGGGAATAGAGGGGATGAGGAAGTGATGGGTATGTATGGTGTTAAACAAAGGAATGCAGATGGTGAGATGGTAGTGGATTTTGCAAAAAGGGTGGACATGGCTCTGGTGAATACATACTATAACAAGAGGGAGGAGCATAGGGTGACATACAAGAGTGGAGGGAGATGCACCCAGGTGGAATATATCCAATGTAGGAGGGCCAGTTTGAAGGAGATTGGAGACTGTAAAGTGGTGACAGGGGACAGTGTAGTTAGGCAGCAGAGACTGTTGGTCTCTAAGATGATGCTGATGATCAAGAAGTGGAGGAGTGTGAGGGCAGCACCAAGGATGAAATGGTGGGAACTGGAAAAGGGTGATTGTGAGGTGGAGTTCAGGGAAGAGTTAAGACAGGCACTTGAGGGCAGTGACAATTTACCAAATATCTGGGTAAGTACAGTAGAGCTAGTAAATGAGATGGCTTAGAAAGGTGCTTGGTGTGACATGTGGATGGAGGAAGGAGTATAAAGGCACCTGGTGGTGGACTGAGGAAGTATAGGACAGTATACAGAGAAAAAGTTTGGGGATGAAGGAATGGGATTGTTGGAGAGATGAGGAAAGTAACCAGGAGTATAAGGAGATGAGGTGCATGGCAAAGAGAGAGGTGGCAAAGGCTAAGGATGAGGCATATGATGACTTGTATGACAGGTTGGACACTACGGAGGGATGAAAGGACTTGTACCGGTTGGCTAGACTGAGGGACTGAGCCAGGAAAGATGTGTAGCATATAAGGGTAATAAAGGATAATGAGGGAAATGTACTCACACGTGAGGAGAGTGTTTTGAGCAGCTGGACAGAGTACTTTGAGAGGCTGATGAATGGATAGAATGATAGAAAAATGGTTGGATGATGTGGGTATGGTGAATCAGGAAGTGCAATGGCTTACCAAGGAGGAAGTAAGGATCGCAATGAAGAGGATGAATATTGGAAAGCCTATTGGTCCACATGACATAGCTGTGGTAGCATGGAGGTGTTTAGGGGAAATGGCAGTGGTGTTTTTCACCAGATTGTTTAATGATATCTTGGAAATTGAGAGGTTGCATGTGGAGTGGAGAGAAAGTGTGTGAATACCATTTTAGGAATAAGGTTGATGTGCAGAGCTGTAATAACTACAGAGGGATAACATTAATCAGTCACAGCATGAAGTCATGGGAAAGAGTAGTGGAAGCTAGGTTAAGCAGGGTGGTGATGAGTACTGGTCAGCAGTATGTTGTCATGCCAGTTTAGAGCACTACAGATGTGATGTTTGCTCTGAGAATGTTGATGGAGTAGTACAGAGAAGGTCAGGAGTTGCTTTGTGTCTTTCTGGATGTAGAGAAAGCATATGACAGGGTGCCTAGAGGGGAGTTGTGGTATTGTGTGAGGAAGTCATGAGTGGCAGAGATATATTTAAGACTGGTACAGGATATGTTCAAGGGTGGTGTGACAGTGGTGAGGTCTGCAGTAGGAGTGACAGATGCATTTAAGGTGGAGGTGGGATGACATCAGGGATCAGCTGTGAGCCCTTTTTTATGTGCAATGGCAATGGACAGGTTGACAGACAAGATCATACAGTAGTCCCCGTTGACTATAATGTTTGCAGATGATATTGTGATTGGTATTGAGAGTAGGGTACAGATGTAGGAGACCCTGTAGAGGTAGAGATATGCTCTAGAGAGTAGAGGAATGAAGGTCAGCAGGACTACGACAGATCATCTGTGTGTGAATGAAAAGGTGGGTAGTGGAATGTTGAGGATGTAGGGAGTAGAGTTGGCAAAGGTGGATGACTATAAATGATTGGGATCAATATTTCAGAGTAATGATGACTGTGGAGGACAGGAGAGTACAGGCAAGATGGAGAGGGTGGAGAAGAGTGTCAGTACTGATTTGTGACAGAGTACCAGTAAAAGTGAAAGGGAAGGTCTACAACAGAGTAATGAGACCAGCTATGTTATATGGTTTGTGGACGGTGTTATTGACAAAAAGGTAAGAGTCAGAGTTATATTTGGCAGAGCTACAGATATTAGGATTTGGACTGGTTGTGACAAGGGTGGACAGGAGTAGCAATGTGTATATGACAGGGTCAGCCCATGTTGGACGGTTTTGAGACAAAGCCAGAGAGGCAAGATTACATAAGTTTGGACATGTGCTGCAGAGGGATGCTGAGTATATTGGGAAAAGGATGGTAAGGATGATGCTGCCAGGTGAGAGGAAAATAGGAAGGCCTCAGATAAGGTTCCTGGATATGGTGAGAGAAGACATGCAGGTGGTTGGTGTGACAGAGCAGGATGCAGAGGACAGGAAGAAATGGCAACAGATGATCCACTTTGGTGACCCCAAATGGGAAGAGCCAGAACAAAAAGAAGGAGATGTTGTGATGTCAGTCTTCACAGATTTGCCAATGATCTGCCAGACGTAACACAACTGTATGAGTAAACGACTACAAATATGAGGCACACATATGATCAGTGTGCATAACACTGGTCAGTTTAATGGTATGAGCTCAGTATATCACATGCAGTTCAACACACACATGTGCAACAGTACTTTACTATGCAATGACCATGTATAAGTCTCTCACATTTCTGAGACAACCAAGTTTATTATGGTTGCATTCACAAGTAAGATATGGATATGTACAACATCCCAGTAGCTGGCCTAGCATTGTCACAGTCAGTATTGTTCAACACACACTGCAGTAGTAGTCATATGTGAGCCATCCTTTCCTGGGTTGACTCAGGGGCCTGACCTATGATCTATGTCACTGCAGGCAGACCCAGATACTATGGCCATAGGTTCTGATCAGCAATATATCAGTAGGGCAAGTCTTGTGGAGACATATATGTTAGAGTTCCTATTTCCCCTTCTTACATACCCTCTACTGCAGTCCATTACATGCTTACTTGTTTGACATACCTGTTTGTTTTATTCAAGTGTAGTTGGTTATGTCCTGCTTGGCTGTTATTTTTCTTTTCACTGTTTCTCTCTTTCTCTCTCTCTCTCTCAAGGATGTAGGGTGTACATCTGTTTTGCATAGGAAGTAGCTTGCCTTTTGTAGGTAATGCTCATGAGCAGCTGATGACCTGTGCACCAGTTGGTGTCCCTCACTTGATAATTGCATGCAGGACAGCTGTGTTGTTATTCATATAGCCAATGGCATGGCAACACACTCCTATTATTGAGTATGCCATGTGAGCATTGGTTCTTTTCCTTGCCAGTGAGGAGGACTTCATGGAGGTGTGTGAACAACAGCATCACAGAGGGTATTTGGAAATACCACTTACAACCAAATCTGTGGAGACAGACCAACAGACTGGGGGAGGATGTTCCAGACATAGTAACAGAATGTAAGTATTGCTGTTATACATTTGGATTGATGTTAGTCTATCAGGGTTTGTGTGGACATGGAATTCCTGGGTGATTTTAACTCTGACAGTGTTATGTGTTTGGCATAACTCTCACCTGTAGAACTATCAGCAGAATGGCCAGAATTTGGACTCCTATGTTTGGTGTGTTCCTCAGACATTTTTTTTCTTTGGAAAATCAGTAGCATACTCTGGGGATTGTAGTCAGGAACTGGTAACATCTATTTGTGTTTTTGACCTCATACCATCAGAAAAGATATGTTACAACTAACCCTGTTACAACAGCAACATTCTCAGTTTATAGCAGCAATATTTCAAATATGCCTCTGTTTTGGGTCTCTGTCCCACAGTTATGTCGGTCTTTGTCTAGATGTCATACTGTAAAAGGTTGATAGGTATGGTATATGTTTATTTAGTGGCTACATTCCTGACATTATCCCAGTGATGTATCAGACTGCCAGACATGTTATGTGGAAGAGGCCATATATATGATGAGAAAGCCTGGACATTTTGTGGGACTTTGTACAGCTGAGAGATCTGTGTATTTCTGGCAATTGTTGACAGACTGTCCGGAATGTGTAGCAGTGTGTTGTGTCAATGTTATTTGGCCTTTGTAGGGAGGGGTGTGGATGTATGTGTTATGGCTCCTTTTCTATTTGCTTGCACATGCTGCTCCTGTTTCTGCTGGTCTCTTGGCTGTATATGTTTGTAAGGGTAGACTGAGATATGTCCCATACCACAGTCAGGCATCATATTACACTGTGAATTGGGCCAGTATATGTGGGGGTGGTGTGTGAGTGGCAAACATGTTGAGATGTTTTTGTTCCCACAGTCCTTATACTGTACCATTCCTTTGGTTTACTGGTATGTCACTGTGACTGTGGTTGAATTGGTTGTGGTATGTACTTTCACACTGGTGTCTGTTTTTAAGTGCTGCTACATCCCTCTAGAGCCTGATATATTTGCCAATACATGTGTAATTCCACCTAGCAGATTTGGGTTAGTGTTGTGTCAGTCTGACTGTAGTTTGGACAGTGCTTAGCAGCTGAGTGTAGTTTCCGTAATGTGATGTTATGTCCAGATATTTGTAGGACATAGTGTTGCCTGGCCCCTGTAAGTGTTGTGAATTTCTCACACATCAGTGGGCTGATGTGAAGATTTTAGTCACTAACAAATGGGAAGTAATTGAGTGCTGGACTTGTGCTATTTCAGTCAATATATGTTAGGACAGACATGAGGGTGTTACTGCAGCAACTGTGTCAGCTTATCTACTCCAGTAATTCAGATATGTCCCTATTTCCATGGCTTTTTCCCCACACTTTGTCTGGCCTGGCCCAAGTTTCTTGCACTAAGGGGTTCTAAGCCTACCTCAGGACTGTCTGGATTGTTGCAGTATGTCCAGGTTTATTGCTCCTATTTTTGGTCTTTTCCACAGATGCATGTTTTTCATATCCCTGTTAAATCACTCTGAGGATCTGAGGATTTTGGACAGTAAATGATGACATACATTTTAGTTTCAGAACTCACATCCTTCAGAACGTGTATGCTGAAACAAACCCTGTCACTCTGGCAACATTCTACATTTATAAGAGCGATATTTGACTTATGTCCCTAGTTTGGTCCTGAAAAAATAATGATAAGGTGCTAAAGTCTGGGTGCTGTTACTGTGATGCTTGCTATGATGGCTCCGAAGTCTTCTTAAGACACTCAGTCTTGCTGGCTGGGTTTTGCTGAAATCAAAGTCTGGTTATAGTTGCATTCACAGTTTGTTGCATACAGAAACTTGCAGAATATACACTGATGAGAGAATATACTTTGTAGCACCAAACTCAGAGCAGTAACAAATAACTTTTTATAACAAACCACATGTACTACTGTAGCAGCTTTTGGTACTGTTCTACTTTACTTCTTGAACATGGATGATGTGAGAGATACAATATTACCTCGGAACAAATGTGTGTTCCTACACAGATATCTCTAACATAACTGAATTAATACAGATCTTATATACAGTTCTAGTCACGTGCACACATATAGATTTCCTCTTGATATTCTATTTTAGAGAATTGCTCATCCTGTAGAAACAATGCTGATTGTTGCAGATGCTGACTTGATGATATTATTTTTAAACTTCCTTGCTTAACAATGTCACATTTTTGCTCTTTGTATGAGAACATCTGTTCTTGTGTTTGCAGAAAAATATGTTTTCATCCTGTACTGGTACTGTTTTTTAAGGAAACACCTTGTAGTAAAACACATACAAATGCTGACTTGATCCTTCAAACTTCCTTGCTTAACAATGTCTTATGATGCAGATTGTTTTCCTGTTTGTCCAGCCTTTAAGGGACCAGATTAGCTTTTTTCCTAACAATGTGTAAACATACATCCTGTTTTTACATTTTTGCTCTTTACTGACAATGTAATGCATACATAAGAGCTCAGTTTTTACATTTTTGCTGATTCTGTAAGAAAACATGTCCATTAAGCAAGTTCCTTAATTTTCAAGCCACGGTCATTTAGTATGGATGCTAATCACATATTGATAAACTCTAGTTCTACATTTTAGCAAGCTTTATTTTAGACCTTGTTTATGCTACATATTTGTAGCAGAATTACTTTCAACCTTAATATTTTGTTGAGCATACTCTAACAATTCCCTCTTGTTTTATTTTAAACCAGGGATACAAATTCAGCATTATTTGATAATACTTATTCATTATGACAATTAACAATAGTAACGTGACTAGCTTTTCTTAAGCAGACTTTAATATATGTAAATAATATGCAACCAAACACTACAATATTAATAAAAGAAATTAAAAATATAATGATCTTTCCTGTCCATCCTGTAAATAGACTACTAAACCATTCACTCCAATCATCATTCCAGTTTTTTCTAGTATGTTGAGACACCTGTGCAATCACGTCTAAATGTGCTTTTACAGATTCTGTTTTGTCAGGAATAAATGTACATTGTTCTCCTATTAAAGCACATCTCAAACCCCCCACTCTCTTTACCCCTGGCTAACCTCTCCCCTCCTAACCCTCTAACCTCTCCTCTCCTATCCCCACTTTTAACTATTAATTTGTTTCTCATAACATTACATTATGTACTCTTTTCTCTTTAACTAAACTGTCATTCCATTGATTGTTACTAGATTGCAGATTGAACCATATTGTTTTTGTATTGTATTTTTATACTATGTATGTTCTCTTTGAAAAATGTATCTAATAAACCTTCTGTGGAGCTTTTCTCCTCGGGCCTCCACTGAAAATGGGCTCCCCAGCCCAGTGGACCTGCCCGGTCACCAAACTGAATAAATAAATAAATAAATGTACCCCCTTGGGATGCTAGTATATAATCTAATGCCATTCGATTTTGTAAAACCATAGTTCATATAGTTGTCATTTTGACAGTAATTTCAAGGACTGCATTGAAAGTGGCATTTGCCAGTACCTCAACTAGTTTGGATAGTTTTCTCAGCTCTCAGATGGCTTTTGCAGCCCCATACCAAGGGAAAATACCTGCTCCAGAGATTACATCTCCTAAATCCATATCTTTTAATTTAATATAATCAAGATTTTGATGATAGATACGTGATGTATCTAAGGTGTCTACTGGATTTTCTTGAGTTTCAATCACAGGTAATATATCCCTTTTCTTTTTTGCATTTCTAATGCTTCCTTTTGGTATTCTTTTACATGATGCATTGCTGGTACTACTAACCCTATATAACAGGTGCCATCCCATCCCTTTGGTAACCATTTATAAACATATTTGCCCCAGATGTAATATAACCATCTGACAGAGAAACACTGCTATTTACTATCCTGACATTTACTTGCCCCATAGTAGGAGTTTTAACATATACAACTGTAAAGTTTTTATGTGTTTTACTTCGCCAACATGTAATATTGGTTTTACACTCATTTTATCACTTTGTGAAAAATGAAACACTGCTTTGTCACTTAATATTAACTGACCCTTAATTGGTATTAAAATAGGAAAACCATGAAAAAATACTCCACGTACTGGTATGTGGTCGTGAAAGTTTATCATTTCAATTGTTTGAATACAATTACTATTACCCACTGGAACATTTCCATTTTGTTGAAAACATGATTCCCTGCATTATAGCAGATAACTGTACTCTTGTTTTACATAGCTGTACATTTATGATTTGATCTCCTGTCTCATTTATTAATACCCTCCAACTACTAAGGGAATTTAGTGGAATAAGTATTAAACTACATGCCCATCAATTAGAAACATTCATGCTTTTTGCATACCAACATTGTCTTGCCAAAAAAGTATTAAAAGATGGTGACCAGTCTTGTTCACTTTTCCACATTTCTTTACTTTCTTTTTTATGTAACTTTATGGTTTCATTAACAGGTTGTAAATACAATTTAATGCCAAGCAATACAATGATAATTAGTATGACAATTATTATTGCTTTAAAAAAAATCCTTTAAATAAAATGCCCATAGTCGATTGATTTTTTTCTTTGGTCATCCGAAACTGGATTTCCAAAAGGATGCACTTTAAACCATGTCAATTTCATTATGTTTTTTTTTCTGTTGGATACATACAAGAGAATACACTAAATCAGATTTACATTGCTTACTGTTTTTAATCATTTTTAGTTGATCTTTATGTACCAACATTGTTTTGTTTTTCTTTTTTCCTTTGATTTTGTACACTAATGGTCCAATTTGTTCCGCTACTTCAAAAGGACCTTACCAATTGCTAGCCCATGGTTCTTCCGTTTGGAATGTTTTTACCAGCACTTTTTTTCTGCAGGGAAGGTTTTCTTCAGCTGGTAATACTGGCACCTTTTTCCATAGATGGAATGCCTGTTCCCTTGCATTATAGTCACATATGGTAGTAAGTTGTTTTAGCCATTCCTGATGTTTGCTGATTTCTAGCATGGGCCTACCATTAGGTATATCTGGGTCAAATGGTAATTGTATGGGCATTTTGCAGCCTGTCATTATTTCATATGGGGAAATACCTGTTTTGCTGTTTGGTGTTGCTCAAAAACCCATTAAAATACCAGGCAGATGATGTATCCACGTATTGCCTTTTTCTAAGCATGCCTTTTTTAGACGTTCTTTTAACGTCTGATTCATATGTTCTACAATGCCATTATATTGTGGATGGTATGGTACATGAAACCTTTGTTGTATGCCTAACAAATTACACATTTGTTTAATGAGATTACTAACAAACTGTGGGCCATTGTCTGATGCTATGACCCGTGGCCATCCCCAATGGCAAAATATATTTTTCCATAAAGCCTCTGCAGTTGCTTTTGCCATTATTTTGTTGGTAGGAATTGCTTCTACCCATTTTGAGAAAACATCCACTACTACCAGTAGGTATCTATAACCTCCCTTTGCTGTTGGCAAAGGACCTGCATAATCTATTTGAACTGCATACCATGGTTCATCTGCTGGCTGCACCCGATGTAACTGAGGCCTTTTGTTTTTAGCATTTACCTGCAGACAGATTAAACATTCCTCTACAATTAGCTTGCAGACCTTTTTTAAACTTGGGTTCCAATACTTTTCTTTTACAACTGCCCATAGCTTATCATCTCCTACATATCCCAGTATTTGGTGATTTAACTTGACCAACTGGTGTGTCAACTGAAATGGTACATATGGTAACTGTAACCCCTTGGAAGTAGTGTATTCATAGTACTCCTTAGGTGGTATACCTGCTAGTTTGCACTGATCAGTTTCTTCTTTTAAGCCCTGTTGTGTTTGTATATTTACAAGGTATTTTTCTACTGACTATGCGTCTAACTCTTTTTAAGACACAAACTTCTACAATGGAATATTCATATTCTGGAAGTTCTTTTCCATTTTGTGCTGCTTGTTTTGTTAAAGTATCAGCTAACGCATTTAACCTGTAAGTTTCACTGGTTGGATTTTGATGTGCTTTTACTTTCAAAATGCTATACTGCCCCTGTTGATTTGATATTGTTATAACTTTATATATACCTTTTAATACTTCAGCATGCCATAATGGTTTACCTGCACTATCTATAAATCCTTGCCTTACCCAGGTTTCCATATGCAGTCTTAAAGTCTTTACTACATAAGCACTATCTGAAAAGATGTTAACAGGGTTGTAATACTTTAGCACATATAGTACTGCCTCCAGTTCAGCTCTTTGAGCTGACATTTGTCCTGATAACTTGATTAGTTCGGGAGAACCCAGTTGTGGATTCTCTGGAACTATGGCAAATCCTGTCCAGTATCTGCCTTTATCCCAATATCGTGCTCCATCCACAAAGATGGATGGCTTAAAATGATCAAAATCAGATGCCAAAAACTGCACATCAGATGACATTATCTGTTCTAAACAGTTATGCTGTTTTCCTTCATATCCTATATGATTGGTCAAATAATATTTGTCCCCTGTCTGTACAGTGACAGTTTTCATTCCAAAAAATGTCATCCATTTTGCAAAAACTGCCAATACCATCTATAATTTTATTCATTTCAAAATTATCTAGCAGAGCCTTTACTGCTTGATGTGGTGTTTGCACTATAATGTTGGAAAATACAGTTAGGTACTCAGTTTGTTTAATACCCCACTAAATGGCTAATAATTGCTGTATACATGGGTGATAGCCCAGTTCTACTGGTGTCATCTTCCTACTACCAAAAGTGATTGGACATAATGTTTTTTCCATTCTATTGTTGCTACTGTGGCCATTCCTGTAGTAATACCGCAGACAGTGTCTTTTTCCATGCTGCTGCTTGCAGTACAAATGGTAACTTTGGTGTGGGTGCTATTAATTCTGTAGCTTATGCTAATTTTTCTTTTATTTGTGAAAATGCCTCCTCTTCATGTGGTCCCCACTCTAAAAAGATGGAGTTCTTTTGTTCCTGTAACATTTTGTATAAGGGTGCAGCCACAGTTGCATAATCCTCTACAAATTCCCTGTTGTAATTCATGATTCCCATGAATTTATGTAGGTCTGCTATAGTCAGTGTTTTTTCCATTTGTAAAATCCCTTGCACGCGCATAGGGCAAGGAGACCTTCCTGTTGGTTTTATAATAGTACCTAAAAACTTGACTTCTTGTGACATAAACTGATTTTTTTTTCAGTTTTAACCTTAAACCCTGCCTATTCTAGAGGATGAAAAACTCTTTTAAGAAGCCGTACATGCTCTTCTACTGTCTCTGACTGAATCAAAATGTCATCAATGTAATGTAACACTGAATCATCCTTTTCCAAATGTTGTAAAATGGATCCTGCTGTCTGATGAAAAATAACTTGACTATTTTAAAATCCTTGTGGTAACCTTGTCATGACACATTGCTGGTTTTTAAATGTAAAGGCAAATCTTGGCCAATCTTTTTTTCTACGTGGTACTTCAAAAAAGCCATTTGCTAAATCTATTACTGTAAACCACTTACTTTGTGGCTTAATATGTGCAGCCAACTCTGGGACTTCTGGAATCAAATGTGGTCTAGGAGTAGTATATTGATTAACCTTCCGTAAATCAATAACAAGATGATAACTACCATCTTTTTTCTTGACTGGCCAGATTGGTGAATTTGTAGGACTGTTGCCTTTTTGTATAATCCCTTCCTTTTCCCATTCTGCAATGCATTTTTTCCATATGTTCTTCTGCCTCCCTAGGAATAGGATATTGTTTTTGAAAAGGTGGTATATAGTCTTGATCATTTCCTACCCTTACTGGGCTTTGTAGTTTCCCACAATCACTGGGACCCTTGGGCCACAGATCTGGGAATTACTGTTGTAAATACTTCCACACATCCTCACTGTCTGTATTCACATATCCTGTAGGTTTGTCAAGTTTTTCAGGTATAGAGATTGCATAGCAACCTGTACTTTGCTCTCCCTCTCCTTTTTGCTTGTCTGCTATCCACAGGATTCCATTAGGTAGATCAATTACTATGCCCAAAGGGCCTAAAATGCCCATAGCAATAATGGTATTTGAGCAAGATGGGTGTATTAAAAATGCACCCTTCCATGTCTGTCCCTCTTGACTAAACTTTATGTCCACATTTTGGCTACTCACTGCATAGCATCTTGTGCCATTAAATGCTGAAATGCAAACCTTTTTTATAGGATTCACAGGTAACTGTCTGTGACAGGTACTGATGCTCCTGTGTCTAAGAAGACATTCTTCCATAGTGACCCCTCTACCCAGATATCAATAAGTGGGGTCCATCTTGACCCTTTTTAAAAGTGGTCAGGAAAGATACCAGAGTAGGGGGGCACATCCCTATTGTAAGGAGATCCACTCATCCTCTCCTTTATTGTCAAATGTGATATGACATACCTCATGTTTTTGCTTGTCATCTTCTTCTGTGTCTGAGTGATCTACATATTTAGGCTTTTCAATCTCTTTTTTTAATTGTTGCCTAGGTATTCCCTCTGCCTGTTCTATCAAATGTTTTGGATTTACAGGCAAAACTGCTTGAAAATCTACAGGGCATACTTTCCCTTTTTCTGTATACTGATGGACCTTATTGTTATGTTTACCAACATTGTAAGGTTTTTGTACATAATCCTGTTTTTCTGACTTTTCTTGTAAATTTTTTGGCTCTGTTTTTGAAAACACCCGCTGTTCTTTCTTTTTACACCAGGCTTTGTAATGATCACCTTTTGCTTAACATGTCCTTTTTTTTTTTTTTTTTACAAAAGAAGCATGTTGGTGCCTTTTGTTCATTACCTGTGCCTGATCCTGGTGCTATAGATATAAAGGCAGGACCTGATGGTGCAGATGCAGTTCTTTCTGCTGGTGGTTGGTCACACCACCGTTGCCTTCCCCTGTTTTTTACTTTACTAATTATCTCAAATGGCTCACTATCATCTTCAATTGCAAAGATATGATATGACTATAATGTTCTATCATCGGCCATAGTCCGTCCCCTCATTCATTTTTGTACCAAATCAGTGAGGGTATCAGAATTTTCTTCATAGTTACATTTAATATCCCCTGGGACCCCTTTGACTTGCTTTAAAAAGCAATGTATTAGCTGTTTTTGTATTTCTCTTTTTACCATGTCTCTGTCTGATTTTTGATATATGATTTAAAAGGCAAGCTTAAAATGTTCACATTGTTCCATTAATTTATCTGTAATAGTAATTTCGAAATTATCTAATAACTTAGCTGTGAGCGGCTGCCTTTGTGTAAATGCCATTAAAATGGCTGTCATATGTCCTACTTTAGTGTTTAACTGAGAAGCATCTTGCTTTAACCGAATGAAAGTTTTAAAACATTTGGGTATGAAAATCCAGAAACATCTGAGTAATGCATCTGTCCACATACCAGATCCTGCTGTATATGCCACCCATTCTTCAAATGCAAGCATGTTATAAAATATGCCTTTTTTATCATTCCACTGTGGTAAACTCTGTAATAACCTAGACTGTGTATATAAATCTGTAGTGGTTCCCTGTCCCTGTTCTACAATTTGGACTGGTTTTGTATTTTTTAAATCTTCCTTAAGCTGGGATATCAAGACAGTATTTTGTAGGTTAGTCTCTTTTAATTCATCTAATTCTTCTGCCTTTTCCTTCAAATGCTGTTTAAGGTCTGTCATTTCTGGCTGTAATTATTTAAGGGATGTATGATACCTGTTATTAGATTCCTCTGTTGACTGCAGGGCTACTATGCACTTTTTTAAGAGATCTTGGATGTCATTCCTGAACTTTTTAAACTCACCCTGTTTGTCTTTTAAGAATTTATTAAATTCTTCTGTCAGTGTATCATAAGCCTTGTTCCTGTCCTCATCTGTATGTGTAGTCGTGGCATCATTCCACGCTTGTACATAATTTTTAAAGGGTGTCACAAGATCTACAGGGGATTCTGTCAATAACAGATGTGGCTGTTGTAATTCAGAAATTAATGTACTAACAGGACATAACTGCTTTACATCTGGATATAATGAAAACACTTTACCTTTAGTTAATTCTTCATCATGAAAAGGTCTATTTTTCACAGTCTTTTTTTAGCAATATCATGCAATACTTTTTTATGGCATGGCACACAAAATGTAGTTTCTGTTGACTCACACAATAAACATTTACTATGATATACTTCATTTTTCTGTTGCAAATACCAATCAAATGTTACAATCAATTTACATTATGCCTGTATGTTAACTTGCCCTAATGAGGTTTTACATTTGCTAATGTGCTGTGTATACCAACATTGCAACTTATTCCAGATTGTATCTGGTTGTTCTGCTACATTAAGAGTAAAGCTTGGCTTACATTTGCTGGAATTCTGTCAAATAGCATCCATACTAAACATGTGACATAGATACAAGTCTTACCAGTTAGCAAAAAACAGGTGATCAGGCTGTTGTTGCTGATGGCTGGACATTTTTCAGAGTCACTCAAGAAGCTGGGGAAACACAACAGGCAGCAAACTGCTGAGTAAGTAGATGTCCACCTTTTCTTGAAGAATTAATGGCACTGTGACTTTCCTGAACTTCAGGCTCAATCTGGATTCAGACATCTGAAAAACTTTACTACTGCAAGCTGCAAAAACTGGAATACTTCTGTTTAGGATTTACACATATGTACAAATGTTAGTTACTGCAATTTGACTGAAGTGACCCTCTGCAGGGCTTACCACTCCCTCTGTGTTCAAATGCAGGCTAGCTGGCCATTAAAAAATTAATGATAGGGTGCTAAAGTCTGAGTGCTTTTACTGTGATGCTTACTGTGATGGCTCCAAAGTCTTCTTAAGACACTCAGTCTTGCTGGCTGGGTTTTGCTGAAATCAAAGTCTGGTTATAGTTGCATTCACAGTCTGTTGCATACAGAAACTTGCAAAATATACACTGATGAGAGAATATACTTTGTAGCACCAAACTCAGAGCAGTAACAAATACCTTTTTATGAGAAACCACATATACTACTGTAGCAGCTTTAGGTACTGTTCTACTTTACTTCTTGAACATGGATGATGTGAGAGATACAATATTACCTCTGAACAAGTGTGTGTTCCTACACAGATATCTCTAACAAAACTGAATTAAAACAGATCTTATATACAGTTCTAGTCACTCACACACATATAGATTTCCTCTTGGTATTCTATTTTGGAGAATTGCTCGTCCTGTAGAAACAATGCTGATTGTTGCAGATGCTGACTTGATGATATTATTTTAAGCTTCCTTGCTTAACAATGTCACATTTTTGCTCTTTGTATGAGAACATCTGTTCTTGTGTATGCAGAAAAATATGTTTTCATCCTGTACTGGTATTGTTTTTTAAGGAAACACATTGTAGTAAAACACAAACAAATGCTGACTTGATCATTCAAACTTCCTTGCTTAACAAAGATGCAGATTGTTTCCCTGTTTGTCCAGCCTTTATTGAACCAGATTAGCTTTTTTTCCTGACAATGTGCAAACATACATCCTGTTTTTACATTTTTGCTCTTTACTGACAATGTAATGCATACATAAGATGTCAGTTTTTACATTTTTGCTGATTCTGTAAGAAAACATGTCCATTAAGCAAGTTCCTTATTTTTCAAGCCACAGTCATTTAGCATGGATGCTAATCACATATTGCTAAACTCTATTTCTACATTTAAGCAAGCTTTATTTTAGACCTTATTTATGCTACATATTTGTAGCAGAATTACTTTCAACCTTAATATTTTGTTGAGCATACTATAACAGGTCCCATTGTTCCTCCATCTGGACAACCTTGGACCAGATTTCTTGCAGTAAGAGGTTGGTAGGTATGATTCTGAGGTATGACTTCACTACATGTTATGAGCAATATATATATATATATATATATATATATATATATATATATATATATATATATATATATATATTTGTTTTTCTATATCTGTATAGTTTCTCTCTCTCTCTCTCTCTATATATATATATATATATATATATATATATATATATATATATTATATATATGTATATCTGTATATTATATATGTATATCACTATTTATATTATGTATATATCTGTATATATATATATATATATATATATATACATCCCCATACATATATACATGTGTATATGTATAAATACAAAACCTGAATGATTCTGCAGAATCTTTTCCTTACTGTTGAATGAGCATATGTTTGAAAAATCATCAGTGATCCTTACAGTTCAAATGGTGTTGTGGTACATTGCTGTGACTATGGTTTACAGGGCCCTGGATTCAAGACCTGGCAGGGCTAGTAATTTTGTTGCTTTTACTCCTGCTTATACCTACACTGATTCTTTAAAAGAAAAGAGAAAGAGGTGAGAGGAAAATGGTGGAAAAAGGGCACACAGGGAGAGGAACACTATGACAGATAGCTATGAATGTGCAGGACAGGTGTACAGAAAGTCCATATCTGTCCATTTCTTATACAGCAACAGCTGTGCATTTGTACAGAATTTGGAGGTGAATTTGGACACTCAAACCCCAGAAGGAGGGGTGAGGACAACAGAAATGTGTTGTTAAACCTGCTGAGTATTGCTAACCATTGCTCACAGTTCCTTCTCATAATATACCACACTAATGACTTCATTTAGTAAGTGTATATGATTTCCATTACATGACATGGCTGTATGTGCTTTCATTACAGTTGCAAGGGTGTAACTATACTGTATGGGACATGTGTATACGTGGGTGTTTTCACATGCTATATGCACTCACACATACATGTTACATCAGCTACACTACACTGGGTGGCAAAATAGCTTACCACATATTTTAATATGAACACATCACTTTTAACACTGCTTTCCCTTGTAAATTTGGATTACCTGTTGTATTACCATGTATGCCTGCATGCAAAGCTGGGACTCTGACCACTACACTATATTGGTTTGAGGATTTGAGATGTATTTTTTTTCTTGCCTATTGGATATTAATATTATATTACTATATTAAAGGGAAAGTATTGAGGTTTTTGGCCATGTCATTGAGGACTGCTGTCATTACATGATGGCATACATTTCAGTTTCAGACTTGTATCCTTGTGAACATTAATGCTAATGCATAACCTGTTTTCTATCAACTTTCTGTCCTCTGGGCAGATGGGATGACACCAGTGCTCAGGATATGGTTGACAACACTGCAGAATGGGTCTGAGAGCCCATGCTTATGTTCATGTTGGATGCAGCCAGGAATGGTATCAGGCCTATGGAGAACTCTATGTGTTGTCTTTGAGAGAGCATTACAGACCTGCTTTCTGATCATGAGGGGAGGGGGGCAGATGCTGTACATGCACATGTGTACCTATGGGGACAGGGGGGTAATGTTTACACATCACCTGTCTGCAGCCGGTTGCCTATATCCATGGCATATGTGTATGTAGTGTTATTGACCACCACTACAGAGCAGATATGTGTGTTCCCTCTGGAATTGCAGACACATGTCTGGAAGGCCTAGTGATTGGCCTTGATGGATGTCTCCATTTTGCACTCATAGACAGCCTTAGTGTACATCACCTGTGACCTTATTTGCTTGTGCAGAACAAGGTGGCATTGCTTCCAATGAGGCACCTGTTCCTTCGTGGCCCATCCTGTGATTATTTCCACCTATGATGGTAGTTGTGCATTGCTGCTGTCCAACACAGGCATTCAGCCTACCTTGAGGGGGTTAATGTTGTCCTGTCAGGTATTGCTGAGGCCATAAATCTATGTAGGTGCCCACATAGTATTGTGGTGTAGGCCTGGACACTGCTGCTAGTTCCAACAAATGGGATGCCCCTCATGCGGGCCTTGCCCATTTTCCTTGCCTGTGCAGTGGACATTATGGAGGTGTGGGGGCTACAGCTTCACAGACAGTAGGTGGAAATACCTTACAGGACAGGACATGTAGAGACAGCTCAACAGCATGGGGGACAAAGCTCCAGAATTGGGTACAGATTGTATGTCATTAGTGCTGATATAGACATGGAGGGTTGTTAGATTGACACAGTTCATCTGGACATGCATTTACTGGGTGACTTGACATCTGACAGTGATATGCCTCTTACATACCTCTCAACTGGCATGTTGTCCACTGACTGGACAGATGTTTGCCTGTTATGCTTGGTCTGTTCCTCAAACAGCATCTGTTTTTGTGGATTTGGTATGATAATGTGAGGATTGTAGTTAGTAACTGTTGACATCCATTGGTGTTACAGACATCATATCTTTCAGGGATGTTATATTACAACAACACATACAACACCAGCTACTGTTTCACTTTGTAACACTATTATGTGTGATATGCCCCTCTTTCCAGCCCCCTGCCCCACAAGTACATCATGCTTTGTCCAGATGTCCTGCACTATGAGGTGCAGAGGTATGGTATATCATTAATTAGCAACTGCACTCCAATCATCATGCCAATGACCTGGCAGACTCTTGGCCATGGTATGCAGTGGTGGCCAGGATTAGGGTTCCACACCCTGGTAATTCTGTGTCAATCTGTACATATGACAGTTATGTATGTCTGACCATTGAGAACAGACTGGCAAGATTGTGTAGCAGTGTTGTGTGTAGATGTTTGTTGGGTTGGGTAGGGAGAGTAGCAGATGTGAGTGTCATACATCCTTTACCTATCTGACTCTGCATGCTGGTACAGCTGCTGGTGGTCTATCAGGTCTGTATGCTTGCAGGGGCTGACTGTGCAATGCCCTGTAACACCTCAGGATTCCTAGTACACTGTAAATTGGGCCAGTATATGTCAGTATAGTGTGTGAATGGCAGTTAGGATATATTTGTTCAGTCGTTCTACTGTAGAGTTCATTTTGGGTACTGGTATGTTGCTGTGACTGTGGTGCACATGTTTTTGTGTTGACATTTTTGCACCACTCTCTGCTTGTCACTACAGTTCAATCCCTGTAGTGCATGCTATATTTGAATATACATGGGTAATTGCCCAGGGGTGATATGGGGGAGTGTCATGTTGGTCTTACTGCGCTTCATAGGGTGCTGGGTGACATGTTTGGCAGCTGTCAGGTGATTTTCATTCTGTTACATCACTACGGTGATACCTCTACACTGTCCAGAGGCCTAGAAACTGTCCAGATGTGTGGCTCATATGTTTGGTCTGTTTCCCAGACAGTTGTTGTCCTTAGCTAATTAGTAGGATACTCTGGGGAATGCAGTCAGTAAATGCTAACATCCATTGGTGTTACTGACTTCATATCCCTCAGAAAAGATATGTTACAACAAAGCCAGTTGTGACACATGTGCATAGGCCCAGTAATCAAGGAGCCTCAATCCTCACCACTAACACCAGTGAGGGGCATCCATATAGGGAAAGGATAATAAATACACACACAGTAAAGTACAATTTCTCTTAAGAGCAAACAGAGATCACAGTCAGTCTGGGGCTGCTTTCTCCCTTTCTCTCCAGGTCCCCAATAAGACTCCCCACTGGCATAGCTGTAGGGTCCAGATCTCAGCCTAGTGGGCAAACTAAAACCTCCAGCACCCTCTTTGTCCAACCAGTGCTTTGTGTCCCTGCCCAAGTAGCTGACACATGCACATTTTGAGATAAGAATTATATACAACCACACAGAAACTCCTGGGGAAGGCTGGCACAGGTTCTCCAGCTGTGCCGCATTTCTGCCCAGTCTAAAAGGTAGTACCAGCTTCTACCACCCACTAATATCAGCTACTCAAAGGCCCTTCTGAAAGGGTGTCCAATTATTACTGTGCAATATTATTATCCAAATGGTAAGTGTGACTGAATAGTCAAGGCTTATTAGAGTGACTTGGTACAGTATCACTATATAGATGCAATGTACTCTACAGCTTAAATTAACTCTACATAAACCAGCCACAGTTGAATGGTCTAAAAATATTTAATAATAAATAATAAAAACACAAGACAATACTTCTTACTACACAGTGCTCGTCAAGAGTTCAAAGATCACAAAGAAATACTTAAAATAATATGGTAGAAAAGTTCTGACATCACAGAAAACAAGCTAGTCTAATCTTCCTATTTCCTAGCTATATCTAAGAGAAAACACAGTTCTAAATAACTTACATATAGAAACAGGCACTGCTGATGATGTTGGATGTTCTCAAGACAAAATGCTCAGAGCTCTCTGATTCTCTCGCTTTAAACTGATAACACAGAGCTGCTTCACATGACATCATCCTTCAGACTTCTCTGGTGTTCCCAGGCTAACAGAAACTACATTTACATTCTTTACACCTGGTCAGAAACCACAGCAATAAAGGACATTTATACATGCAAATTCTAGTCATTAACTCTGGTCTTAAAACAATAGGCAGGATACCTCCCTCTAGACATATCAGCTCCGAATTTTGACATCAAAGACAGTCATAAAATGCTTGACTTAGCTTTCTTACTGCAGAGTGCACTGTTGTTATATTTCTGCAGTTCAGTATCCAATGCAGTCTTTTCACATTTAAGAAAACAAGCCTGTGGCTTTCATTAATATTTACAAATGACCGAATTATCTACAAAAGTCTATCTGGCTAGGCTGGCAGCCCTCACCTATTTTCACACCGGTAACACCAGCAACTGTCTACATTTATGACAGCAATATGTCAAATACAAACCTGTGTTTGTGCCTCTGTCCCCCAATTATGTCAGGCTTTGTCCAGATGTCATGCACTAAGAGGCGGGTTCCTATTAGATGACTGAAGATGCATTCTATCAAATGCATCTTGGTTGAACTTAAAACAATGAAAAGGCAAAATAGTGAAGCAACTTTTAAACAAATTCTTTCCCAGGGAAAGAATTTGCTTGCCTGCTTCCATTACTTTGCTGTTTTCAGCACTGTAGTGCGATCTCGGAGTTGGTATATTTAAGTAGGGGAGTGTGGGGGTGAAGCCCCCGACTTTATGTATTCTTTCAATTTTTTTTCTTTTTTTTTTGGAATAGCTGTTCTGAGCTTTTGAGATTGTAAGCTTTTGCTTACATGGGGTCAGTTATTCATTGTTAACTTTTTTAAGCATTCGATGATATAATATAGACCCCTAAAAGGCTTAGAGGTATGTAATAGCAGTATTTATTGCATTCATTCCTGCTACCATCCCAGTGATGTCATAGACCCCAGACATCTAACAAGGAAGTGGCTATAGATATGAGTCCTATGCCTGTATATTCTGTGGGAAACTGTACATTTGAGAGGTCTGTGTATGCCTGCCCATTGTTAAAAGACTGTCAATATTGTGTAGTAGTGTAGTGTGTACATGTTATTTGGGCTGTGTAGGGAAGGGGTATATGTGAATGTCATGGGCCCTTTCTATCTGATTTTGCATGCTGCTCCAGTTTCTGGTTCCCTATCACCTGTATATGTTTGTACATGCAGACTGTGACATGTCCCGTAACAGCTCAGAATTCCCACTACACTGTGACTTGGGACAGTATATGTAGGGGTAATGTGTGAGTGGCAAATGGGATTTTGTTGCTCACACAGTCATTATACTGTAGTGTTCAGCTTGCTTACTGGTATGCCGCTGTGACTGTGGTGTAATTGTTTGGGGGTATGCACTTTCACACCAGTGTCTGTTTTCCACTAGTGTTACATCCCTGTAATGCCTGTTATATTTTCTAATGCATGTGTACAGCCCCAGAGCTGGACTTGGGTAGTGTTATGTCAGTCTGGTTGTAGATTGGACATTGCTCAGTAGTTTCCCTAATGTGTTATGTCCACATATTCATAGGATGTCCAGTTGTCTGGCCGATATATTTGGTCTGGTCTCCATGACTGTTATGTATGCATGACACATCAATGGGATGATGTTGGGACTGAGGTCAGTAACTAATGAGAAGCAATTGAGTCCTGTAATTGTGATATTTCAGTCGATATATGTTAGGACATACACTGTTACTACATGAACTTTCTCAGCTTATCTACTGATGTATTTTGGACATGTCCCTATTTTCAGGCCTTTGTCCCCCCACTTTGTCTGGCTTGGTTCAGATTCGTTGCACTAAGGGGTTCTGAGCATAACTCTCCACTGCCAGAATTTTCACAGAATGTCCAGATGTTTGGACCATACTTTTGTTCAGTTCCACAATGTATTTTTATTTGTCTGGTAAATCACTGTGATGATCCAAGGATAAATGACATGAAATTTCAGTTTTTGTTCTCATATCATTCAGTAATTGTCTACTGAAACACACACTGTTGCTGTAACACGTCTTCATGTGTAACAGCGATTTTTGAGATATGTCCATATATGTGGCTCATCCCCCCCTTTTACAGCCTTTGTACAAGTTCCTTGCAGTAACTGGTTGAGAGGGATGGTTCTGAGGTATAACTGCGCTGCATGTTTTACACACACACACACACACACACACACACACACACACACACACACACACACACACACACACACACACACACACACACACACACACACACACACACACACACACACACACACACACACACACACACACACACACACACACACACACACACACACACACACACATATATTTTTTATTTCCTTCCATTATATTTTTATATATGTATATCTATATTATTACTCCACTCTTTCATATATATGTTTCATCAGACATATATATATATATATATATATATATGCGTGTGTGTGTGTGTGTGTATGTCTATATACAACACACAAAAGGTTCCACAAAGCTTTCTCCCTAATGTTGTATGCCTCTATTGCATGATGTGTTTGAAAAAGCAACATTAATTCCTACAGCTCATACGGTGTAGTGGTACATAGTGTTCAGAGTCATGAGTCCAACACTTTGGACTGCTGTTTTTTTATTAATGTTAAATGACCTGAATGCAGGACATGTTTGTTAAAGCACTACAAATCCTCACAGCTTAGTGGTATTATGCTGTGATTGTAGAGGACAGCATCCTGGGTTTGGGACTTGACAGTGCTGACTATTTTGTTGATGGACAGAACAAGGTCTGATGGATACAGACTGATTAAGGCACATTGCAGCATATTATACTTATAATGTTATATTTAAGCAATAACCCACAGCTGGGTGTGGGTAATGCTGTATTTACCCATGGTTGGTGTGGTTTGGTCATGATGGCGAAGCCCAGGTGACCAAACTAAGCCAACCGTGGGTAGATCCAGCATTGCTCACATCCAGCCATGGGTTATTGCTATTATACAATGACATTATTTAAGAAAAACAATACTTACCTTCTTTAAATAATGTCATTGTATAATGCCTCCGTGCTGCTCTTCCATGGTTTTCCATTATCCTTGGGCATTTCTGATGTACTGTGGATGCGTAAGGGACATGTTCCCATGCTTATGCAGTACATCAGTGCTGTGCAGAGGTAGCAACGAAGATAAGAAGATCTCCATTGCTTTTTTTAACATATCTTGGTATGTTATATGAGTTGAAGAACTCATATAACATAGTGAGATATATTAAAAAAAGCAACAGGGATCTTCCTTTCTCTGTTGAAAGGAAGATCTCCATTGCATTTTTTTATGATATCTTGCTTTGTTCTTCAACTCGCAAAACATAGCTAGATATGTTAATAAAAGCAATGGAGATCTTTGTTTCTCCATTGCTATCTCTGCAGAAAAAAAAAAAAATCAAAGAACAGGAGATATACAAAAGGAAAAAGTCCGGGCAACCGGACCTTTTTCCATTAGTATACTCAGATTTACAACGGGCACTGAGGTTGGGCTGGCCAATAAGCATACTCGTTTTTGTATGTTAATGGTCAGTCATTGTATAATATAAAATAATATTTACATACACATTATAATTTTACGTTTACCTTCCATGACATCCCCCTATGTGCTTTCGTTACATTATATTCTTGTGTGACTATAATGTATGGGGGTTTCACATCTTTTCTACACTGACATCTCACTTTTGGAATCGCTACACTACCCTGGTTTACAAAAAAAGTTTACTAAAATAATTTAACAGTACTTTCACATGGGAAAATAAGTTATCAGTTTTGGGACTCCAACCATGAATACCTGCATGTAAAGCTACAACTCTAATCACTACACTATCTTGGCTTGGAAATTTCACCTATTTTCATTTAGCTCCTATGGGATGTTTAAGCTATGCTAAGGGGATGGCCATAATGTGCACACCCACTTAGCTACAATTAAACATTCCTTAGGGTATTAAAAATAAGTATATATTATTATTATATTTTAAGTTATATGGGTGCGTATTGTGGTGTTCTGACAACTACTTGGGACTGTATTCGTGAAATACTGGCATTCTTTGGGCTTTCAGGCTTCTATGTGTGTTTCATGCTGATGCGGACATGTTCTCTATCAACTTTGTGTGTTTGTGGGGCTGTACTTGTCCTTTTCAATTTTGGGGGGCTCTATCCCCTGTTATGTGTGCATTTGCACACATTTCCTGCTTTTGCAGGATGCAGAACTGCTGTACGGTGCTTTAGCAATACAGGGGATATGTCACAGAAGCTGTGATACACCCCCTGTATTGCTTTGCTCTTGCCGTTTTAATTTCTGTGTCCGCGGACACTGAAATAATCAATTTTACATTTCAGTGTCTGTGGACACTGAAATACTACTATAATATTAGAGCAAAGCTCTAATATTATGCCAGGACTTCTTAGAAAGTGCCGTACGGCACTTTTGAGTGCAGGGGGCATGTTTAGTGTCCGTGCACTGCTCTAACACACCCTCTGCACTCGTACATGGATCATGTCCATGTAGAGAATACACAGTGCTCATTCATAAATATGCAAGCCACCTGCTGTTCTTCATGGACATGGAACACTCCATGCAAGAGAGTGTTCCTGAATCCAAGGGTTGATCTTCCCATCATTGCCAATGTTATGTTAAAATGTTCACCGAATTTCTACAAAGTATACCTATGCCTGAACAATAGTTCCTGTCCTAGGTTCTATATTGCTGCCTAAAGTTTCTTTGTTTGTAGTCTCACTTTTTTGTCAAAAATCTTACATCTTCCAATATTATTAAATCATCATCACACTCACTACACCAGTTTAGGATGGCTATATTTCTACTTATAGTTTTGATACTATGTACCTTTACTGAAAGCAATCTAAAGTAGTCATTATGTCTGTGCTGTAGCTTACCAGAAATTGTGTAAATTTGAAGCATTTATATCATTTGCATTATCCATTTATCCATTTACTTTCTTTTTCTTTTTTACACTTATCCCATTAAATTTTCTTTTTCTGTCTGTTACTCTTTTGCCGATAGATTTTAACTTTTCACTATTTTCCAGTATATATCTTCCACATCACTTATTTCAGAACCTTCTTCTATATTATTTTCTTTCATTTTTCTCTTTATACTTGTCTTTCTTCCCTGCTTCCTCTTCATCTTTTATTGGAACTGTTTGTTCTGTTCTTTTACAGTCCTCACTTTTGTTTTCTTCTTCTTGATTCTTTTTCTCCAGATTACAACCCACACATAAATTACCAATTTTGTCACATTTACTACATTTAAATTCACATTTCTTTTGCATCATGTTCTGTTTCCCCACACATATATTTCCTCCTCTCATAGCTACTTATCAAATATTTTCTACAAAAAAAAATATTTCAGTTGTCCCCAATATTTTACAACACCTCTGTTACCCTCTACATTTATCATACTAGGGGTATGAACATTTTGTTCTTTCTCTGTTTTCAGTACAATGTGACAGTCACATCTTTAGTCTGTAAAGCTCTGTTATCATAGCATTTGCTAATGGCCATAACTTTTTTTATAAAGTTTGCTTAAATGTCTGTATAAAGTCTCTTTTTCAACTTCTGTTTGAAATTAAACATGTCTTTTCTTTTTTCCCTGTGAAATGCTTTACCCACAAAAGAATTCCATAGATTACAATTCTTTTTCTTCTCATACTCCCCCCCCCCAAAAAAAAAAAAAAAAAATCCTGTACAGAACCAGTCTCAAAATCACAGAGTCTCAAAGTCTCTTTATGAATAAGAAAAGCTCTTACTGCCTGAGCCTTCACTCCCAGTGGAACCGTGCAATTATCCCAAATGTCATACCTGGCCATTTTTTCTTCTTCTTTGTTCTGAATTCTCACCATAAATTTGCTGACATTTCCTTTCCTGTGTTCATCTCTTATCACTGTATGTGCAGTTTCTTTAACAGTCTTGGCAATAATTTCTTTGTCCAGCAGTCTTCTTTCAAAATAGTTTCCAATTCCTCCAGTTGAGTTTTGTTCATAAGTTCACCCAATGAAACATATTTTCCACTCCTTGGCTTGCTCTGCAACAACAATTTACCCAGAATATCATTTTGCAACTCACCCACCTGGAAGATTGTAGCAGCACATCCATCATTGTTTGGAATATTTGCTTCCGATGAAACAAACACTTTCTGCTGAAACAGCTCCTCAGAATCTTGAAGAGCTTCATACACTGGACTGGCATTTGCCTCTGTGCCATCTGCCATCTTGACTCTCCTTGAGTGCTGTTCTCTCAGCTGCCACTGGGCTGGGGACACAACAAGCATTCTCCGAATGATTAAGGATCCGTTCTTAACATTTACATGCTTATTTACACTTATACATACGTATATACACTATATACAATATATACAAATTATCTTTTACAGTTTTACAAAAGAATAAAGTAAAAACAATAATCATTTTTTTCTTTCTGACCCCCACTCCAACTTCCACAATAAAAACCTTCCCTGGGATTCATGATAGCTCTGTGCAAGAACAAGTCTATTCTTGCACAAAGTGGATTGTGCCCATTCAGCACAGCAGTGCACCTTGCATATTCATGAAGGCACACTGCTGTATATCCTGCATGGGCACGATCCGTGAATGAGTGCAGGGGGTGTGTCTGAGCATTGCTCTTACAGTAAACATGCCCCCTGCACTCAGAAAGTGCCATACAGCACTTTGAAAACAAAAACAGAGTCAGCGGACACTGTTAGCATACCTCCAACTGAAGAGATATCTGCAGAATGTCCAGATTTGTGCCTCATATATCAGGTGTGTTCCTCCTACTGTCTTGGCAAAGATCTGAAGCTCGAAGTCATTAAATAATGACAAGTATTTGAGTGTAAGACTCCACATCCTTCAAGTAAATCATGCTAATCCAAAACCTATTATTCATCAGTAGTATTTATAGGAACTCTACATTTGTCAATCAATATTTGCATTATGACAGTTTACATCCAAGTTATATGAAAAGGGGAGTGGTAAAGTGTCAGTTTATCCGTTTCAGCCGTCTGACCAGCAGTGACACCATTTATTTGAATGAAGCCCATAAACTTTTTGAATTTTTTTTTACAAAGGGGTTATTCGAAGTACTGCTTGTACAAAATAGTGGCTGAGGTTGTAGATTTGTGAGAACAAAAAGCTCGTCTGATTTTGAGACAAGGAGGTCTCGTCATAGCAGTAGGGAACAATGGTTCTCATATTTTTTTGGACTTCTCGGTGAGATCCACTAGTAGTTATAATTTGGCTTTTCCCATTCCTATTACTAATCAGATGGGTATCATTAAAGACATTATGGTTGACAACTGGAAGGTGGTATTAGGTAACTATGAACTTTTCAAGATATTAGGGAACAGACCTATTTTCACCTACAAAAAGGTGGTTAACATCAAGTCTATTTTGGAAAGGCCTTCAATTGACAAGGGAAGGAGTTCCAATTTAAAAACTGGCTCATACCTGTGTGGGTCATGTAGACAGTGTAGATTTATTTTGGGTACCTCGACGGTTTACTTTAAGCATATTAACAAGACAATATGGACTAAAGAACATTACACTTGCAACACCACCAATGTTGTATACTCATCTTTTTGTAATTCGTGTGACCATTTTTACATCGGCAAAACTATTAAGGCTTTAAATAAATGCATTTATGAACATGTTTTGGCTGTTTGTAAAAAAGATGTAACAAATGCTCTAGCCAGACATTCGACTGAGTGTTCCAATTTTAAGAAGTTTTCTTTTTTCATTTTGGAAAGAGTTAGTACTGATAAGTTCAGTGGTGATTATAAAGTACTGTTAGAAAGTCGTGAAACATTTTGGCAGATCTTATTGATGGCAGACCAGTCCCATGACTTAAATGAAATTATCAACATTAAGTGCTTTTTGGAAACACAAACAATATAATATCATACAGTTTTATAGAGATTTAAATGCATTTTTATTGTGCTTTTTAATTAATTGAAGCTAGTGATATATTGGACAATATTCATCATGTGACCTATTACGTTTGTATATATTTGTGTGGCTTTTTGTGGGTGTGTTTCTGAAGAAGTTTAATTTTAATTAAACTGAACGAAAACGCTAAGAAGATTGCATGTGTCCATTTCTTTCCACCACCTGTTGCAGTTTTGTTATTCAATTTTGGTATGTTTTGTGGAGTTCCTTAACTGTCATGATTATACCAATTCCCAGCCTCCTAAACATCACTCTACCTGACACTCTTATCACTCTACAAACACTCTTGGCATAATGCTCCTTTACTTTAACCCCTACCCCAGTTCCCCTCCCATACACACCATGGTAGAACTATTTGTACCTGACTCCAATACACACATTTGTACACCCCTTCTATCTGGTCTCTGGCACACACACAATATATCCATCTTTCTTCTGTTCAGCATATCAGCTAGCTCTGTTACCATACCAGTCATACTCACAACATTAACAGTTCCTACCCTCACTATCACATACCTAGCCTTTCTCTTCTCTGCCTGCCCTATGAGCATCAGACACCCTCCAGGGTATGTCTGTGAATGCAAAGGCTACTGCACTATCAAATGACATACATGTGTTACAGCAATATGAAGAAAGTGTCACTAATTGTGGCCCATAGCCCACCATGTATGTGCGGTGTCCTCTAGATGTCCTGCCCTAACAGGTTGACATGACTGACTGAGCAGCAAGACTGTAATTACAGCATGCCATACTGACATAGAGCAGAAATTAATAGCAGGTATTACCCGTGCATATGTATGTATGGGTAGGTGTACCTGGCTGCCTCATAACAACTGACATGGGATGCAAAATGTCAGGTAAATAAGCTGTACATGTTGTACACATGTGTAACCTTAGTTTCTGTGCATCCAACAGAGTTACACTTCTAGAGCTACTGGTTGTGTCATTGCCCTGACATAGACATGGGTAGTATAATAAGTATGAGTATCATGTTGAAACTGTAGTGGTGGCCAACTGTGTTATGACCTTGTGTCTATGCCTACTACAAGCAGATATATGACCACCCACATAGCTGTATGGTCTCAGCAATACCTTACTTGTAAAACCTGTTTCCACCAAAGTAGAGTAAACCCCTTTGCTGGACAGCAGCAGTGCACAAAGCACATAATGTGATGCTATATTGATTGTACAGGGCAAAGTAGGAGCAGGCACCAACTGGGCAGTATGTCAACCTTTGTCTGAATGAGCATATTAGGTCACGGGTGGAGTATTGTAAGGCTAACTATGAGTACAAATTGGACACATCCACTAAGGGCAATCAGAAGGCCATCTTCACATATTTCTGCAGTCCCAGAGGCACCAACCCAACTCACCCTGTAATGGTGGACAGTCACAGCACATACACACACACCATAGCTACAGCTAACCTGCTGCAGACAGGTTTAGGGCAAACATCACCCCCTGGATCACCATCAGTATGGGTGGATATGCACAGCACATGCACCCCTCCCCTCATCATCATGGATCAGGTGCAAACGGATTAGTGGCATTCCTATCTGCATCCTACATGAACCCAGGCATATGCTTCCAGCTCCATTACACACTGTATGCAAGCAAAGCCTGAGCAACATTGACATCCCATCTGCAAGAAACACAGCCACTGTCATCCCTCTACACAAATGTGAATGACGAATGGTGGTTTATGCAATGTACTGGTCCTCATTGGAGGAACATGACACATTAGGACCAGGAGTACAATGCATGTTCATACAGTGCTGCCAGGTACAGGGGTATGATGTGTTTGTAAGTGGTGGCTAATGATAGTCCATATTCATGTGCTGGCTCTGTAAAGAACTCTGGGCAATGTCTGAGGTCCTGTGATGTGTTTCCCTGTTTATGATTTCAGGTGCCATGCAGCAGCAACCACCTTACATTGATGCAGAGACAGTAGCCATTACAGAAGCTGTAATCTTAAACTATGCCATCCTTTCTGGCCATAGCCGGCAAAATCTGCAGGAGCAGGCTGCCCTGTGGGATGAGATCATCCACAGACTGAAAGTCTTAGGCCACCATGGACACACATATGATCAGGTCAGGCATAGAGCAACTGACCTGATATGTTGTGCCCGGCAAAGGGCTACCGCTGTAGAGAGGGACCATACTGCTACCAGTGGGGGGCCAGTCACACAGGCCCCACTTATGGCAACAGAGGAGCTCCTTGTCAACCTTGGAGTAGACCTCCCACAATCTCAAACACGGGAAACAACAGTCGTGAAGGTGGATGGCACCCAGGCAACAGGCGTGGAGTATCCAAGTAAGGATAAAGTGCATATCAATGTAATGAGGTAGCATTTAAACTGTTTTCTACAGAGTCTCTAGATGCATATGTCAGTGCAAAATGGATTAGTGGGTAGGGTGTAGTAATGCACACAAGTTCACATCTATGGTGAAGGACAGCAAATTGTGTAATATCATAGTGTGTACTGTACCTGTGTAGAAACGTAGCGTTCATCTTGTACCAATGCCTAATATGAATCCTCTGACAATATTTCTCCCTCACGACTACATAGGTCCCTCTGGTCTGCTCATGGGACAGCAGCCTGAACCCAGTAAGTATGGGGTTTTCTGTTGTGGCTCATTAGTACCCCAGGCATGCTAAAGTTAATGCATGTGACCATGCACCCTACTGTTACACTCAGCCATTTGGTGATATCTGCATGTTCACCTGTGGTGGTGTTTACTGCATTGCATCATGATGGTCATCACAGGGGCCTATTTGCAGGAAATGTCACATATCTGTAGCATACTTCACAACCTGTCATTACAGGACATCTAGACAAAGACTGACAAAATGGGGGACAAAGGCCCAAAACTAGGGTCATATTGCATAAATTAGTGGTATACAGTGCATATAAATGGTGTACACACTTGTTAGAATGCCAGGTATTTGTGATATACAAAAATGAGAGCACAGTAGATAAGTTCAAAATAGTCACCCTTTCATGTGACCTATAACCTGTACAATTCAATTGTAAAGCAAACAAACCTGTTAGGAGAAGAATAATGACACATAACAATAGTACAACAACCTAGATGAATATGTGTGCACAGGCTGAAGCTAGTACTGTGTTGAGGCAGCTTTCAATATAACTACAGCAGTACCTCTTATTGGGTACACAACAGGTATCAATTACAAAGACTCTGATTATCAGCAAATAATGATCAGCTGTCCTACCAGGATTATCTTAACATATACCCAGTTGCCTGCTACAGCAACAGCCATGGTTCACATAGAGCTGACAAAGCTGCTAAGGGACCCCATGTTTGAGGTGCATCAGCCTGGAGAAGGGTACCAAAACATTTCCACAGCATTGCACATACCATGGAACACAGTGCAGACAGTTATCAAAAGGTGGTGAAAATATGGGGCTACAGTGACATTGCAAAGAAGTGGACATCCCACCAAAGTCTATGAGAATACAAGACCAAAACTGGCCAGGGAGGCTGCCAGGAGCCCTACAGCAACAGTGAAGGAGTAGCAGGAATCTCTGACAATTACTGGGTGTGTACTACATGTCACAACAATCTTCCATGGTGTCCATATGTTCTGCTTATAGGGTAGGGTTGGAAGATGGCAGATGTTCCTCACACCAAACAATATCCAGGCCTGGTGAAAGTCTGAAAACAATACAGCAGGTATCAAAAAAGCAAGTGGGAAAATGTGTTATGATACTATGGGACCATGGTTGAACTCTTTGGCCACAATTCTGACAGGTGTGTTTGGCACAATAACACCACTGCACATCACCACAACACCACCACCCCAACAGTGAAGCATGGTGATGGCAGTGTCCTGCTTTGGGGTTGCTGTTCACAAGCTGGAACTGAGGCTGTAGCCAAGTTAGAGGGGATTATGAATCGTTCCAAACACCTGTCCCTTGTGGCACCAAAATGTTTTGGTGTCTGCCACATAGCTGTGGATGGTGAGGAATTCTACCTTTCCACACAACAATGGCCCAGACCATACATCCAAATCAACAAAAGGATGGCTTCATCAGAACACATGCAACATTTTGCACTGGCGGAGTTAGAGCCCATACCTACGTGCAATAGTATATATGCAGGGTGACCTCAAGAGGGCAGTGCACAGGGGATACCTTTGCAATCTTACATAGTTGGAGGTGTTTTGCAAGGGAGTGTGCAAACATTGGCAAGTCAAGATGTGCCATGCTGATAGACACCTTCTCAAGAGGACTGCATGCTGTGATTAAATCAAAAGATGCTTTAAAAGAGTATTACTTTAAGGGTGTGCACACTCATGCAACCAGCCTATTGTACCTATTTCAGTTATCAGATCTTACCTGTAACTGATGTGTATGTTCTTCAGTTGGACTGCACAGGTTATATGTCATATGAAATGATTGCAATGTTATGACCTGATTTCTGAGGTCTCATGTGATATATCAGGAAAATCTGGCATGTTAACAGGTGTGTGTACACTTATTATATCCACTGTAAGCTTAGGAAGTTGTTTGAGTAACCAGCTTTGTTTTAACATACATGTACTGCAGGTTATGCAGTCTGCACCTCAAATTAGGACATTACTTAGTGGCACCAATCCACAGGCCAACCCAGTAATGTATCAGGCAAACACAGGAGTTATGAGGAACAGACCAAACATATGAGCCACACATGTAGACATTCAGCAAAACCCTGTACAGTTGGAGGTATGCTCTGTAGGAGTTGCCACAGTGCTATGCAGGTGAACAGCAATAATTAACATGGGTACAGTGTGTGCTAGGTGAAGGGCCATCACCTGCTAACACTACTCATGTAACCCAGAGGTGTATATTAGTAGTAACAGTAACTGGAAAGGGCTGCACTGCATGATGCTGTGGGTCCATCCAGAATGTGTATTTTATTGTCTGTGTGTCATGAATGCCCCCAGTTAGCTAATGTGAGGTCTGTGTAATGCCTTTGAGGCACCTCACCTGTATGTCTGTGTGTGTGTGTGTGTGTGTGTGTGTGTGTGTGTGTGTGTGTGTGTGTGTGTGTGTGTGTGTGTGTGTGTGTGTGTGTGTGTGTGTGTGTGTGTGTACCAGCAAACCTTATAGTGCTGGTAGTAATTTACATATGTTGTTTTTCCATCACAGGTGGACATGGTGGCTGTGGTCTCTCCCACTCTGATACTGATGTTAGTGTCTCTGCAGGCCCTGACCATGATGATACTCATATTGAGGCACAGGTGGGGTTGTCAGGGGCATATTCAGTGCCATCAGTTGGCATCCCACTGTTGTCAATCCCATCCCCACACACAGTCACAATGCCCACACATACCCCATCACCAGTGGCCACAGATAATGTACAGTTGGTGAGTGGTGGCATGGAACAGGCTACTGTGGTGATTATGGCAAGTGAGGATGCAGACACTAGCCATAGCCAGAGTGCTGGTGAGGTCCCACACAGGCAGATGGGCAGGGATGCTTGGAGGAGTATTGCAGCCCATCATGCCCCTGTTGCAAGTGCCATAGCAGCAGTCACCAGATGCATGTTTTGGGCCATCATGGGGGCACAGGCACATAATGAGCGCAATATCAGACATATATGCAGGGTCATGGATGAGCACGTCCCTGGTGTCCGTGGTGATATGAACTCACTGCAGCCATCTGTGAGCATACTGGGATCATGGATAGATGGTGCAGGGAGACCTTGGCACTCCTCAACCGTGGAATATCTGTGCCTGAGCATTTGGTAGACACTGGCCAGCAGCCACATGGCTGTAGGGCAGCACCACAATCAGCTAATGGTCTACATGGCCATGCACCATCACCTTCCCATGCTGCTAGTACCACCAGCACTACTGAAGGGGGTGTGCTGTCCATGCCACGATGCAGCAGGCCATGGGCATGTGATCTTGGCTGGTCCCAACAAGGATGTGGATCCAGCAGGCAGCAGTCACCATCGGGGAGTAGTACTGCATCTGGACTCACCCCTACTGGTGCCGGTGATACCTTCAGTAGGCACAGTTCCCATGCCCATGGCCAGAGATGGTGAACTGTACACCCTGCCATGTACAGCCCACTTCTGTTCAAAATACCTCTGTGTAGGGCACGCACATGGAGTGACTGTGTGCATACAAACACACACATCACCATCAGACAAGTCACCTCCTCACACACACACACACACCACCTGTGCACAGCCCATTTAATGAACAGCCCCAAACACACACACATGATGTCAACCTTATGGTACAGCCTAGGCTTCTGGCAGAC
>NC_056731.1:1629913800-1629976300 GCF_019279795.1 Protopterus annectens | reverse complement strand
AACACATATACACACACACACACACACACGCACACACACACACACACACACACACACACACACACACACACACACACACACACACACACACACACACACACACACACACACACACACACACACACACTTTTACATTTGCCAGGTCTGAGATTAGAACTCCTACCTAACTAGTGTTACACAGTTATCACACATGCCTCAGAGCTTATATGGTTGAGGCCTGTTGAAAAGGACTTTTATGGTGACAGACATCTTCAGGACGGCTACATTAGGGCAATGGGAAGTGCACTGGGTGAAGAAGGCCTGTTAATTCCAAGATCCTATTGACAATTCTCTACGTGTATGAGTATGCCCAGTGTGACCTTTTATAGTAAATGTGGGACACCATTAAATGGATTGTTGTACTCCAGTCTGGTTTGTTTTGTGCTGCAGCCATACCTCTCAACCTGTTGGTGCAGGATATCTGGAGATAGCCTATCAAAATGGGGAGACAATGGGCCATATGGTGATTGTGACTATTTCTCTCAGTAATGTATGGGTTGCCAGGGTTACAGGGCTTGTTTTAGCAGACATCTGACACATATGATGTTTGAAACTGTCATGTATTGTTTCAGTACCTCGTGACATACCTCCTCAGATCATCACAGTGACTTACCAGAGGAATACAAGCTGGATGAAGTACACACCAGTATTATGGGCCAAATGCAATGCATTGTTGGACATTCCAGCCTGTTGAGAGGTGTGCCTACAACCAATTGACTGCTGGAGCTGTGGAAATGGTCCAGTATCTTGGTGATATATTACAATGGTGGAATCTCTGTGCATTTCTGTTCCGGCATGGTCTAATTTCCAGTCCCTGGTTGGGAAATATAAGTCAGGCAGGATCAGGATGATAGACAGACTCCAGATAGATTTGTAGGGGATAAGATATTTTGGGGGGATCCTGGTTCAGATGTATTAGTCTATAGCTACCAGTACTTTGCATAGGGGTCTTCTCAAAGGTTGACTGCACTTGGAGGGTCTTGTGTGTGTCAGACTGTTTGACCAGCCTGGAGGTGTATGTTTGTCTCACATATATGTATGGCCCACCTCATTGTGTTTGGATGGTCATATTTTGGGGTCAGGATATTGCATAGGATGAGTGATCAGGGAAGGGTGGGTTACTCCCCATGGCTGTGGGCCAGGGTTCTGTGGGTGCAGACATGTCACCATCTTCCAGGGTTAGGACTGCTTGCAATGAGTGCATTTCCATGTTTAGACTCCTAGACCTGCCTGTTGACTGTGCAGAGAATCTCAGAATGTCCAGATTCATGACTCATACATCTGGTTGGTTACCCAAACGAGTGTGGTCTTCAAGGAAAAGTGTTTTGCAAGTCACTAAGGACTGAAGTTAGATATTATTGACAGTTGGCATTGCAGTTTCAGACTTCATACCCTTCACACATTCCATGCTAATACAATCATTCCATCAACTTTCTAATATTATTAGAGCAGTATTTCAAAGGTGCCATTCTCTTTGGACTTTTTACCCCATTATTCATGGCTTTGTTTAGATTTATGCCTCTTTGATGCTGGCAGGTTTTCTCCTAGCAGTTAGCAGCATGACCTTTCTTTGCATTTTGTAGACTGTGTTATGTTGGTGTTATGGACCTCATGACATTCCCTAACAGGGCACTGTGGGTGAGGCATGGACATTTGCCAGAGGTCTGTAGGCCAGGTGTGACAGATGCAGGCTATCTGTAGCAAGGCAGTGTAGTCTGATGATCATATGCTCCCAGGCTGCCAGCAGTGTACACCCCTGGGATGGCACCAATAAGTTGATTGTGGGTGTTACTGACAATTGTTTTCTGTTTGTGTTGAAAAATCACTCTAGTTGATGGCTGGATGCTGCTGAAGGCTAGGGACATGTTACTGCATTTCTATGGGACTATGGGATGGTGACACATCTGTACACAGTACACATTTGCAGGGACTGTGCTATTATTTGCTTAACATTTTGGTCCAATTTAGCATAGTGGTGTGCCCTATCTTTGAGACTACAGGCATAACAGTATAAACTAAAGGTCAGATTGTTCTGGCATAAACATTTGTAGTTTCAGACTTCTTACCTTTCAGAGCCATACTGATACTGCCAGACCTGCTGTAATATCACTGTGTAAGTCTGTAGTTGGGGATTTCATGGATGTGCCATGTGGGGGCCTTTGCCAGACATTTCTGTATGGTTTTCTACAGCTGATCTGCTGGGTGAGGCTGGGGGTGGGTATGTGACCCCACTTTGACATCCATGTATGTGACCTATGACCCCCAAGTTATTTGGCTCACCACATATACTGCAGTGGTATTTGTCAACTAGGGTGGTACTGCTTAGTGTGGGTAAGCCAGTACTGGGAATACACTTCCTGCTGTCCCAAAGAGTTGTCAGTTGTCTGCTGCTATCCCAGTAAGCCACCCCATTCCCTTGCATGCTTGCATCAATACCATAGATATGTTATCAGAACATTCTACTTGATTTATTTATTGTTAAGGAGACTGACTTACCTTGTGCATGAGGCAGTTGTGAGGATGGTGCTTGAGGGCTGACTATGTCAGATGCACACAGTACACTGCCTATACATGGTAAGGTATAGGTGGTGTGATGTTTGGCATCCATTTAACTGCGTGTGCGAGTCAGAGATAGAGATCAGTCCCTCGGGCCCTACAGTGTCAGTGTGTGCATTATGCACTGCATCTTTGCTAAGGACATGGCATACTGGGCAGCCTCTGTCTGTCTACAGAGGCAGGCTCAGGATGTTCCTCTTCTGATTCTCTCTGTGCCTGTAGAGGTCTTGGCAATGGTGGGGGACTATGTGGCCTTCCCCGTTTTGTTCCTACTGCAGCTGTTTCCACAGATCTTATTGTGCAGCATAGCACATACTATGAACATGTGTGCACATGTGGCAAGAGAGTATTTCAAGGCTCCACCAGATATGTCAAGGCAGCAGATTTCTGATGGGTGTCATCAGCCATGGCTCCAGTGCATAGACAGCATCCCCCACCAGATGACCATATGGGATGTCCTCACTGGCAAACACCTCGTACAGCTGTGATGAAGGCCAGATGTGGTAGTCATGATAACTTCCAGGGCTGTCAGCACACACATTCATGATAATGTCCTGGGCATCGCACATGACCTGGCAGTTGATGGAGTGGAACCCCTTGCGGTTTAGATAGACCCTACCCTGGTCATCGGGTGGTGCTTTGATGTGGATGTGCATGCAGTCTATGGCACCCAATACCTCCTAGTATTCTGCTACATGGTGTATGAGATGCATATTGTTGGTCCTGTCTTCATGGGTGCTGGGGAAGTAAATGTGCTCAGCAGCATTTGGGTGCATGGTTCCAGGAACTGGTAGAGTATCATGGACCCAGATGCCTGTGAGACCCTCATGATATCCCCCCTTGGTCTTTGGAAAGTACCTGTAGCTAGTATTCTTAAGGCTACACATACTTTGGTATCCACTGGGATGGGTTTCCCACTGTTGGCTCTGGGTCTGAGGTGAGGCCCGCACAGCTCAACAAGTTACTGAAGTATGTCCCTGTCCACCCTGTAGTGCTCTACTATCTCCAGATCATGTAGCCCCTGGTAGATTATCCTGGGTCTAAACACTCTTCTCCTCTTCCTCGGTTGGAGTTGGCTGTCAGCATTATCCTCCTCAGCACCCTCGGCCTCTTGCACATACTGATAGATTAATGCGACAGAAGCTCATAACATTTTTGGATAGTTTTGTCAGTTAAAATTCTCCCATATGTGTACACCTATGGTGCAAAGTTTTTGGGAAAAAAACAGACTGGAAGGTGTTTGCATACTTTATAGTGGTGTGCTGCAGATGCTGCCTGTCTGATTGGCTGACTTTGAGACATTCCACCTGCCAGCAATTTTACTTGTATTTGAGTGGCTGTATTTTGCTATTTCCTTTTTTTTTCTTTTCCCCCTTCTCATCTCCACCCCTATTAAGCTCCAAGGCACAGTGCGCAAACCCACTACCTAAATGTAAACAGTGCTGCTATTTTTGTTTTTTTCTTCTAAGTCCCAGTCCATGTTGCATACACCTGTTTAGCTAAGCTAAACACATTTTAGCAGAAATGACCCTTCCTAGATGTGAACACGTTATTCATTTCATGGTGTAAGACATTACAGCCTCAGACACACCCTCTTGCTTAGTTGTGTTTAGCTAAGCGCAAACCCAGGCAATGGAGCTCCAATGTGCTTACAGCAACCATGACACACACCCTTTTCATGTTAGCTGCTCCTCCTCCCTACACGCTCCTGTTCTAGCACCTACATGGTTAAGTGCAGTGTGTGGACTCAGAATATTTTGTGATTCAGTATCTTTCCCCTCATTTGCATACAACACTGCCTTAGTCCATAATTACTGCTCTGACAAGGAGCCTTACCCCTTGACAACCAGTGTTCCCTGGTAATGTTTTGATTCTGCATACCATTGACTATAATGGCAAAAATGCAGATTTTCCCCTAAAATTGAGTTTTTACATTTTTTTTTAATTTTTGGCAAAATCCTGTTTGCACGCTGCTGCCCTGTGGTTAAACGGCCAAGATCGGCCAAAAAAAATACTTTGATTTTTTATTAAATTAAACATGTTCCCATGCCAATGACTATATATTTGGCTATTGGCATGCCTAAAGTTTATAATACATGTTTTTTATTTGAACTGTCATGTCTCCGTTTTGTTATTTGCAGAAATTTGTTCAGTTAGTAACCAAACACATTTCTGCAAGTAGCACTGTTCCTGCACAGATGCCTGCCTGCTTCCTGAATTGCTAATTCACCTCAAAGCATTTTTCAATCAATTTTCTTAACATAATTTCTACTTTTACTCTTACAATATCTAAATTCAGTCATATCCATATCTATACTACTTAGTTCTGTAAATTCCTCTACATAAGTTGAATCTAAAATCTTTTTCCCTAACATTTTTACTCTTTTGCATTGAAAGAAAACATGTTCACTGGTTTTGAATTCCCACAGTACAAACACATTCTATCATTTTTACTTTTATAAGGCCTATTTGCCTTTACTGACAATTTTTGTATCATCAGTCTCCATGAAAAATCTTGGCACTCTGTCATTTTTTTACATCTTACGATTCTTGCTTGTAGAGCACTCCTTTTTTTCTTAATACAATATTTTCCATGGACATATTCAAAAATACATTTCCATAATATAACTATACTACACTTTTATCCCCATTTCTGTTTTTTTGCAATTGTTTTCCACAACATAATTTTATCCTGTAGCCCCCACATATTATAAACATTTTAAACTATGCACAGTGATACTTACAAGTGCAATAAATAACTGTTTCCAAAAGAGAATATATAACCAAGATATGTGGGGGGCTTTGCCCCCCACCCCCCCTTATACTAACTTCAGGGTCGCACGACAGTGGGGAAAAGGCCATTTATGACTTTCAATGAGATGAGTTTCAGTCAAGTGAGTTTTCAGTGAAGTGAGCTTTCAGTGAAGTGGTCCTAGTAATTTCATTTTCAATCAAGTGAGTTTTCAATTAACTGCAGTAGACCCATATATATATATATATATATATATATATATATATATATATATATATATGTGTGTGTGTGTGTGTGTGTGTGTGTGTGTGTGTGTGTGTGCTTATGTTGCATATACTGTATTGGTGGCATGCACATACAAAAGCATAATTGAAGTATCCAATGTTGTCTTTTCCATCTGCAACAACCTGTGTGTTCCTGGATTTGATCAGATCTAAGGCTGGTACTTTAGAATCTTGACTCTGAAGCTTCAGCTCCTCTCCCATACTGCCTCATGCTATGAAGTCTCCTCAGATCTCATTTGCTTCAATGTCAGACACATTCTACCAAAACTCCACAGGAGATAAGTGTATTATGTCTTTTTTCTACATCTTTTCTTGTTTTCTTGCTAAATTGCTTAGAGTATGTTTTTTCTCCTCTCTCATTAAAAAAAAGTTTCTCTCTCTCTCTCTCTCTCTCTCTCTCTCTCTATATATATATATATATATATGCTGTGCCTGCAAATAGTCTATTGTGATTATTGTGATCAGTAAATAAATTTAGCTCTATTATTAAATTAAACTGTTTTCTTCGAGCACATGAGCTCTGCTGTTGTTTACCATCTTGCTATTTTCCTGTTAAAAGTTTTCTGTCTGGTTGGTTAAGCTAATGTTAGCTTGTTGGAATTGTTCTTAGTGCTTTTTGGCTATTTTACTGTATGGATTTTCTCTCATTTTAATGCAGTAGTTGAGCTTCATGAGTTGCGTATTATTACTCTGTGTGGTTTTTCATCTAGCGTGCTGTACTTTACATTTTTAGTATGACAGATAAGATGTAGGGCTTTTGCAAAAGTCCTGGGGTCCACTCATATACTGCCTCTTCAGGACTGCCATGGCCACTGTGTCTAACTGGATGCAGAATGCCAAGCTTGTGCCTCTTTGGGGGACAAGACATTGTCCGATCATCAGGTCAAGTTGGTTCTGAATGGGCTTCTTCCTCCTTATTCATTAACTAGTTCCCAACCTACTGGTTCACCCCTGTTTCAAAGAAACTGTTGAAAAAGGGAAGATAGATAAAGATAGAGAGAGAGGAAAGAGATAGAGAAAACAAAAAGAAAAAGAGAAGGACAAACAGGTAAAAAAATGACCTGCTCATTCTTGGCTGAAGATGAGTCAGTGCAGAAGGCTCCAAGGCCCTCAATCTCCTTGGCTGCCATTGTGGACATGGTATCAGCATCTCCCCAGTATGAATCACCAATTTTGTTGGTTCCAGCATCAGAACCACTGCAGTTTCCACTGTTTGAAATTCTGAACCCTTTTTTTTTTTGGTATGCTTTTTTTTTGCTCAAATAATTTTTATTTCCCAAATATTATAATATTTATCAATCCAATCATCATGAAAACAAGTATTATAAGCCACTATATACACTATGTACAACCGATCTGAACAAACCCCCCCCAAAAAATATGAAATTAAAAAAATATATAATATTCAATCAATAAAGTATGAATTTACACATTTAATTATTTAGAGTTCATTCAATGTCTCAATAAGAGCAAGAATTTTTTTTCCAAGGATTGTTTATCCATGTTTTAGGAGACTTTCTAGATTCTTTCACCTTCATTTCTAATGTCGCTGTTTCTTCCATCAATCTCAAGAATTCTTCCAGAGTAGGTTCTTGTGAAGACTTCCACTTTCTAGTTATACATTTCCTTGCCACAGCTAGTATGGACCAAAGTAGGTATAGATCTTTTTTATTCATTTCAGTAGTATCATTAATGTTTAAGAAAACTAAAGATTTGGTTAAAATAAAGGTGTCTGTGATTATAGCTTGGAGAAAAATAGTAATTTCTTCCCAGAATTCTTTTATGTTAATACAATCAAAAAATATATGAGACCAGTCAGCTTTACAGGTTAAAGAACATCTCCAACAAATAGATTTATCAAGTAAATTAAATTTGGCTTATTTATCAGGTGTAATAAATGCCCTGTGAATATATTTCCAGGTAAATATTTCCATACTTGTAAATTAAATGTTAACTTAATAGAACAAAGAAGATTTGTTTTACTTTCAATTGATAGATTGGTATGACATCCTTTTGCTATGAAATTCCAATATCTTGTATTAGGGTTAGTTTTATATGTTATCAATATTTTGTATAATTTTGAAATTAGATTTGTCCAATTATATTTGTTATAAATAACTTCAAATATAAGACTTATCAAATTTGGACTAGTTTTATAAGGAGAATTAATACTTTTACTGTTAAGATCTTTGGCATATGATAATATGCTTTGAAGTATCAACCAATCTGCCATTGAAATATCATATATATTTTGAATTTGTTGAATGTCTAATACTACTTGATTCTCTATACAGTGTTGCCAACAAGTGAAATTTTTCCCCTCCTATCTAGTTAGGATAACATTATGAGTTTTGTTGAAGACATTTTTTGTAGAGTTAAAGGGTATTAAAGTCTAGCCAAATCTTAATGTCCATGTTAGTATATATAATTCTTCTGAATAAATTGTAAATATTATTTATGTAGTTTAAGTTAGTTGGTTTTGTTATATTATATTGAATGTTAACAGTCAAAATGCACCACATCCTATTATTTTGTTCACTTAATATACAATTTTTAATTATTTTGTTTTCATTTAAGAAAATAATAGTATGCAGTGTTTTCCATGTTGAAGAATAATTAGGATATATCCAATTAATGATAGTTCTTAGTATGGAAGCTTTTATGTATGATTCTAGATCTGGAAATTTAATTCCACCCATTTCCCAAGATCTAATATGATGTGTGTAGGACATTCTATTTCTTTTTGGATACCAAAGAAAGTTTAATAGAATTTTATTTCTTTCTTTCAGAATTTTCTTGTTTGGTACTATAGGAATAACTTGTGCAGTGTAATTTATTTTTGGAAGTATTGTCATTTTTATTATTTGTAATCTGTCTTCAAATCTCAAAAACATTTTATTCCAGCTTACTATTAGCATTTTTAATTTATTAATTGTTCTGTTATAATTTATGTCTAATGTTGATTCCAAATTATCACATAGTATTATTCCCAAATATTTTATTGTGGGAACTTGTTTTCCTATTACGCAATTTGTTGTTGAAGTGAATTCTCTCTTTTTATTCAAATGCATATAATTAGATTTTCCCTTATTAAATCTAAGGTCAGATATATGATAAAACCTTTCCACTATTTCATCTATTTTTTGTACTGATTTCTCTGAAACAGATAATGTGAGTAACACATCGTCAGCAAATAACATAATTTTTGAATTAAGTTGACCATATACATCTATCCCTGATATTTTAGAATTGTGGCGTACTAATGAGGCAAATAATTCAATTCCTAAGGCAAACAGAATGGGTGACATAGGGCATTTCTGTTTTGTGCCTTTGGTTATTTCAGTAGCTTTCAGGGTGAATCACCCGAGTTTTACATAAGCCAGATTGTTTTTATAAATATTCTTTATTAGTGTAATAAAATTAGAAGGAAATTCAAATAATTCCAAAGCCTTAAAAGAAGGTCACATTTCAGCGAATCAAAAGCTTTTTCTATATCCAAAGCTACTATTAGAGCTTCCTGGTTATTTCTGTTTAAGAAATCTAGAAGTGTTAGTATTCTTTGTATATTGTCATGTGTGTGCCTTTTATAAACAAATCCTGTTTGAGCCTCATTTATGTGTATCAATGATTTTTTAATTTTAGTAACTAGTATTGACAAGAAGATTTTATAGTCGTTGTTAAGTAGAGAAATTGGCTTATAAGATTTACAATGTAAAGGGTCTTTATTTTCTTTTATAATGAGCATAATTAGGGAGTATCTCCATGAAAATGGTATTGTGTTTTGTGCTTGAATTTCATTTAAAGTTCTATGAAACGATATTACTGAAGATGGAAATATCTTATACAGTTCATTAATTATTCCATCAATTCCTGGTGTTTTATTACTTTTACTTTCCTTAAATTTTTGGGCAATTTCTTTTAGGGATATTTGTTTTTGAATGTCTGACTTTAACTTTTCTGGAACTGCCTTTACCGTTACTAAATTCAGGTCTAAGTTTGATGTATTAGTTAGATCTGAAATATCATTATAATGATCAGTGAAATGATATTTAAATGCATCTAGTATATCATTTATATCTGAAACCTTTTTGTTTTTTGTTTTCCCTTCATGTATAATATTTGTAATATTGTTTTCAATCGAATGTTTCTTTAATTTTATTGCTAAATTGTGTATATGTTTGGGTGAAACTGCATAGGAGCTAAGTTTTAACTTTTATATAGGTATAGTAGTTTTGTGAGTTAGAATTTCATTATATCTTTTGTTTAAGTCTTCAATTGCTTTTTTATGATTATTTTGTGTGCAAGTAGATGGATTAATAGTGAGATCTGTGATTTGTTATTGTATGTTACATAATTCTGATTCCCACTCTTTTAGTTTGTTTTTTTACCATGAAATAATTTTTTCCATTTAAATTGGCTTTCAAGGTGTTCCAAAGATTAATTATATTTGTTTCAGTAGTGTAATTTATGTCTAAAAAGAGTTGTATTTCTGAATCTAACCAAGGTTTAATTTGTTTTAATTTTGTAATGTAAGCTGGAATTCTTGACATAAAGATTAACTTCTTATAATCTGTATGTATTTTGAGAATTAATGAGTTGTTGTTTGAATAGGGAAAAGGAATTATGGAGAATTTTGTTATTTTTTAATTTAGTTCTTGAGCTATAAAGATTTTATTAATTCTTGTATGTGTCCCAAAGCTGTGATCTTGGTGTGAAAATAATAATTAATTGTTCTCCTTATAACTATATGTATCAATTAGATTTAAGTTTTCTTCCCATTTCTTAAGAAACTTCCCTATAGAACTAACACGTAAATTCCTTTTGCTTGAGGTCTCTGATTTATCCAATATGCAATTGAAATCACCTCCCAGAATCAAATTTCCTTTATATACTCTAGTAATTAGATCCATGTGTTTTCTAATTGTCCCAACCCCAATACCTGGGAACCAGTGTATAATTACTAATGTCCAGAGTCTATTATTGTATTTTACTATTACTATAGCCAGAAGTCCTTTTTTATCTTCATGTTTGTAAATGATTTGGGGCATGGTGACATTCTTTTTCCATAAAGTTCCCCTAGTCTTTTTCTTATATGAAGAGTGAGATAAGGGTAAGTATTCATTAGGGCTCCGTATATGGGTATCATTTGTTTTGAAGTGAGTCTCTTGAAGAAATACTACTTGTACTTTATTTAATTTCCTATATCTTAATAAATTAGATCTTTTCCTTGGCTTGTTTAAACCATTAGTGTTTAAAGATAGAATAGTCAAGTCCATTCCCAATAATTAACTGTATATCATATTTGCTTTGTATAATATATTTGTAATGCCATACAATATATATGATGTGTAACTACTATGTTAATAATTCTCATTGCAGTCAATATATTAATTTTAGTTAAATAACTCAAATTATAATTTAGCTCAGGCCAATAAAAAAAAGAAAAATGCCAAAATTAAATACATAATAACAAGTATACAAATATTTTTGTAAACCTTCTAATGTATATAAAGTGAAATACATTTCCAATCTGTTAGATGAAAAGTAATCTAACAGATTGACTACCATAACTTCCCACATGCAAGAAGAATAAAAAACTAACTCCTTACGAGCTCCAATTTACCTTTTCTCTTATCTTAGAGATTTGACAAAATCAGATAAAGAAAATGCAAAAAAACAAACACACTAGTAGTTATTATTTTCACAATATAACAATTAATATTGAATGAACAGAATGTATGGGAATGACTATTGATTTTGCAATGCAATTTAAATTTAGATTAGACTTCTTCAGAATATAACAATCCTATCATGCACTACTTAAACATCTATAAAGTAAAACCCCATTTATATCGCACCAAATGCTAATGATGTCATGGAGATATCTATTAGGTACCATTTCTTTAAAGGCCATAAACAGTATAGTATGTGTTGCTTAACATTAGTTCTCTTTAGACTGAGAGGAGTGTATATACATATTATTAGTCTCCACTATTATGATATGACCAGTACACTGATAATTATGTCAGATAAAACACTCTTCTGCACTCTAAAAATATATTATAACAGAGTGAAGTAGACTTAGAAATGAGTCAGTGAGTGAAGATAAATACAGACAAATCTGTTCAGAACACTTGAATCATACTACAAAAACTATGCAGCCCAAAGAATGAAGCTATGGTGGTGTGTTCACTAGAAATGATAATGCAGACATGTTTGAGTGAGCAATACATATCATAACAGTTAAACAAAAAAAATTACCATATCTGAATGGTCAAGTTAAAAAGACAATTACATTGAGAAAAGCCACTCAAAGAAATCTCAACCATTAACAGTGCCTCTTATATAAGTGTATATGTAAATTCCTAAATATAGGAAAACTATCTTGCAATATATAAGTTTATCAGTAAGTCACTTACTAATAACTTCTGGGTTAAAACATAAAATTTCCCTTAAATGCCTCTCCCTTATATAATCTGGATGAAAGCTTCTAGCCTTGAGGTTTATCAGACAGGAAGGCCAGAATACAGACATTAGCACAGCTGTCCCTAGATATAAAAGTAATTTGAGAACACAGCAGTATGTCTTTGTGCACAAAATCAGATCAGTGCAAACATCACCAACACTAGTAACAATCAGTGGTGTACAATGCAGAGTATATTTTTTTCCTGGACAAAGAATACAGTAACAATCTCTACATATCACTCACATGCTTGTATTAGAGACAAATAAAAGCATGACCAGATTCAGTTTATTTTATACCCATCCATAAGGGTAGTTGTAGCAAAGTAAAAGGAAAAATGGAGGAGGTCAACACAAACAATAGTGGTCACTCCTTGATGATGGAACAGAAGGAGTTTGCCCCGAGCAGTAGCTATGTGGGTGAGCAACTTGTAAACTGCTTAATACAAGTGTATAATCCTAATATCAATTCATAATATGAGAATATCATTTCAGAATCTTGAGCAGAATGCAAGTCGAGGCAGCAAATTACTGAAGCTGTTCTGCACAGCCACATTTACTTAGAACCTTAACAGTGGAGTCTTTGTCAAAAACTATGTCATGTAGCAAGATGCATGGCTGGGCAAACTCTTATCTCTGTTATTAAATTGTTAAGGGTAGTGGCACACTGAGGAAGGCAAAACCTATTAAGCTGCACAGTCAAGAGGATCACTCTCATATCTAATTAATTAGTGCTCTACTTGTATCCCCACATTATAAATTACTATTTGCAAGTCTGCATTATTTTTTCTTCTTAATGCCAAGTCAGCACTGAACCATGAAAGCATTTTCCCAGGAGCCAGCTACTGTAAATAAATGAAGATGGGTTTTCAGGGTGAACTCAGTAAACCAAGCATCTCACCAAGAATCTGATGACAATATTATCCAAGCAATTTTCAACATTCAATGAAAATATCATCTAAATAATAGTCAGCTATACAGCTAATGTCTGTAGAAATAAAGGAAACAAATGTTGTAAAGCCTTGCCTTAACCAGATGTGTAACATACGCAATACCATTTAGCATTTGCATTTCGTAGGAGCCAATATCTGAAGATGTGCAAGTCAACCTGTTCTCAAGATAATGTGTGGCATTTATACTGCTTTATTACAGTAATTTATGTCTAATTTTGCTGTGAGCTTCCCTTACTGTCTGTTTCCACCTTAAATCCTTTACATCAGACAAGGGGAATTACTGTTGTGAAGGAGGTAATACGTAAAAGTGAGTGTATGCTTTCACAAGGCTTCTGGTCATTCGCTATCTAACTACATTGCAAGTAAACTAATCTCCCTTGGATTTTTATGAATAAAAAAGAAAAAAGACCTTCAAGAAGTCAGATAAACAGAATTAACCGCACAACTCGCAACTCTTTATGTTTTATTTTTCCTACCAGCTGGCTTAAGGTATTATTCTCACTTTCTGAAAGACTGAAGTGCCCTATTGGGAATCCTAAGAGCTACCTAATCCTCCCACCAAGACCTGCCGGGGGTTTTATCCACCTGGGTTAAGTAACCTCCCTGGACAAAAGCCACAGAAACCTGTTTTTGTATGTCAGTGTTTTTGATCTTTTCAAAAGCATAGTTTTTTTATTAGTAGTCCTAACTTGGTTAGATGTGTTAGACTACCACTTTACTCTGCCAGCAGCCCATACCTCCTCCCCCTGACTAATTTTCTACCATAGTCCATCTCCACGTTTCAGTGACCCTTCCTTGTCTATCTGAGAGTCCTATCTGCCCTCTACTTACCTCCTCTTCACTACCTCCATCCCTGCTAGCTTCCCCTATTTTTCTCTTCCTGATTTTCCTTTCTTTGGTCCCTGCTCTCTCCTCCTTACACTTTTTCCCTTAGCCCCTGTATACCCTTACACTGGTTTCCCTCCTCCTGCCTATTGCACTGGGCTTCCACCTTACTGATTGTCTCCACTGCTCTCTCCTTACTTGTGTGAGCCCCGCTTCGCTTCCCTCCCTACCCCCAATTCCCACCCACCCCCAGGGGTCCTTAACTTATTACAAATTGGACACTCCTTCTTTCACTCTCAACCAATCACCTTCCTCTACTCCCCTAAACCTCTCCCCTTTATATTTTACCTCATTAGTTTCTCCATCCTCTTCTAGCTCCACCCATCTTCTCACTCTACCTTTAGTTCAAACTCACATAATCTCTTATCCCCTATTTAACATTATCACTTTACTTCTCCTTATCTCCAATCACCCTTAATCAGTACTCTTACTAAACAGTACCTATCTATCTACTATAACCTCTGCCTATCTTCTATTTGCTTTATCTATTCTCCTTCTTCTCCTTTTAAATCTACACCTTTCACTGTAGGTTAACACACCACGACTTGTCCTTTACACTTATTTACTATCTCCAATTTATCTAACTTGATACTTACTACCATGTCACCTATACTCATAACCACTCTCAAACTTATCCTTCTCTTTTCTGCTACAATAGCCTGTCTATCCATACCGTATTACATGACCTTCTATGAAAGCAGCATTTTACATGAACATAACCTTCACCTCCAACAAACTTTACCTACCTCCTGTGTCTACTTCCTCAATCATAGTAATATAACTTCTTCCTCTAACTTTTTACTACCAAAATATCATAGAACATATCATATGTCATACTACTTAAACAAAAAGTATCTGTACAGCATACCAAGGATCCTTAAATGCCAGTTGTACCCCCAATGTAACCTCCTCCTACATGGTGATATTCATCCTAACCCTGGTCCTAATAATAACTGTAACTTAAATCTAAACAATACTTCTTTACCAATACCACCAGCATATACTAAAGGTGTCAACTCCCTTCAGATAGCTCACCTAAATATAAGAAGCTTAAATAACAAAACTCACCACCTACATGCACTTCTAGACTTACATTCATTCGATATTTTATGCCTTACTGAAACTTGGCTAAAACCCTCTACTAAAGACCAAGAAATTACCCCTCCTGGCTATAATATACTTAGATGTGACCGCACAAAAAAGAAAGGTGGAGGTATAGCCATTATCTACAAAACTAATCTTAAAGTGACTCTCTATAATGAAGTTCCATCACTAGAATCCAGAGCTGAAGTATTATCTATCAAACTTCAAATTAACAATAATAAATCTATCTTTCTAATTTGTTTGTACCTTCCCCCTGGAAATAATATACATATTCTTGAAAACTTACTTAACTCACTGTCGAACCAACTATCCCAAGAAACCATAATACTTGGTGACTTCAACATTGACTGGTTAACCTGCTCATGCCAACACCCTATTAACCACATAAACCTCCATGGGTTCTCTCAATTAATAACCACTCCAACTAGAATCCACAAACCTAATAAAAAAGAAACAACTCTAGATTGGATCCTTATTAACAACCACCCTGACATCTACACACCTGGAACTCTTCCAGATAATATTAGTGACCATATGCTCACATATGTTATTAGACAAAAATTGCATATCCCAACTACACATAGACTCAAGATATCCCGATCAAAAAAATTCTTCAATCCTGAAAAGTTCCTGGCTGAACTAAAAGCATGTGACTGGTCACAACTGACTCACCTTGAACTTAATGAAGCAGTGGCCTACTTTAATACAAACTTTCTACAGATCCTTGACTTACATGCTCCCTTTCACTCTACTAGAATAAGATCCAAAACAGCACCATGGTTAACTAGACAAACAAAGAAAAAGATGGTCCTGAGAAATAGAATGTGGGCTAAATGGAGAGCCACCAAATGTCCATCAGATCACCTCCTCTTTAAACAACTAAGAAATGCTACTAAGAAAGATACTCTTACAGACAAAAAGGAATATTATCTACACCTTCAACAATCCACTCAACATACCCCTCAAAAGTTCTGGTCAGGTATTAACACACTTCTTAAACCAGGACATCCTACTACTCCTACCCCTTCAGGCTTTAATCTTAACAATTCCACCCAGATCCCTGATGCCTTTAACACATATTTTACAGAAGTCATTCAAAACCTGGCCAACTCATTACCCTCATCCACAGTTAACTTGACAAATACCCACAACACCTCCTGGAATGCCTTTCACCTTCAACCTGTAGCTACATCTCTTATTCACAAACTTCTCAAGAAACTTAAACCTTGTACTCCATCCGCTGATCTACTACCATCAGAATATCTACAAATTGCTGCAGATGCTATAGACTACCCCATATCCATACTTATTAATAGGACTATCTCTGAGGGGAAAATTCCTACCATATGGAAAATATCTCATATAATTCCTTTACATAAAGGGGACTCCTCTACTGAATTCTCAAACTTTCGACCTATTGCCTTACTGTCCCCATTACCAAAGATTATGGAAAGATGCATTCACAAACAATTTCTTAACTATCTTCTTCAAAACAGATTACTAGCCAATTGTCAACATGGCTTCAGACCTGCCCATAGCACAACAACTGCCTTACTCTCTTTCACAGACACCATAAATAACAATAAAAACAACAATCTTTTATCCTCTGCTCTATTTCTAGACTTGTCAAAAGCTTTTGACATGGTTAACCATAACATACTTCTTGATAAACTAAATCAATATTCTCTTGGCTCACAAGCACTTCAATGGTTTAGGAGCTATCTCCAAAACAGACAACAAGCAGTGCTATGGGAAAACACCCTTTCTTCCTTACTACCAGTAAACATTGGAGTTCCTCAAGGCTCTATTCTAGGTCCCCTTATCTTTTCTTTATTTATAAATGACCTACACATGAATACACCTCAAGCCATCTGCATTCAATATGCTGATGACTCAACTTTAATCTGTTCTGCTAATAATGTCTCCTCCCTACAGTCCCTCACACAAACAGTCTTCGAAAATGTTGAAAAGTGGTTTATGGAGCACTCACTTCTTCTTAATGCCAAAAAAACAAAACTTCTTCTCTTTACCCCTACTCACAAATCCTCCACACCTTTCTTTACCATCTCCTCTAATAATGCTACTTGTATTAACCCAGACACGACCACGCGCCTACTAGGAGTAACTATTGATAACCGTCTTACTTTTGATGACCATATTAACAATACCATTAAATCAGTTAACAAAAAAATAGGTACTCTCTACCGAATTAAACCCTTTCTTACAGCAGCAGCTAGAAAGACCATTGCCCAGACCCACCTGATCTCTACCCTTTTCTATGCCACTGCTATATATACTAACTTATCAAAGAATAACCTGACCAAACTCTCTACCTGTTATAATAGTATATCTAGATTCATCTCTGCTACTCCCTTTAGAACTCACCATTGTCTCAACCTCTTGCAACTTGACTGGTTAGAACTAAATAATCACTTACTCTATCAGCAACTACTTATCGTTCATAAGTCGCTTCACTACTCAGAAGCTACCCCAAGCCTTACAAAACTTATCTCACCTTATAAGAACCTAGCTACTCTACGCTCTGCAAATAAACTTCTAGTAGCCTCTACTAAATCATACAATAAAGCTGGTGACTCATTATTTGCAAACTCTGTTGGGAAAGTCTGGAATCAACTCCCTCAAGAAATAACTAACCTTAACTCCACACCCCTATTCAAAAAACACATCAAAGAATATCTTAAAACTCAGTGGCTTTGTCCTTGTACTAATCCCGACTGAAATTACTTCTCCCTCACTCCTTCCTTCCCTCTCTATCCACTAACTGTCCCTCTAAATCATATAACTATTTGATGCCAGTTACTTCTTTTATATTATATTAAATACATTTTTTTTATCTTCCTTCTGCATGTTTTACCATCCTGTGATATTTTCTTATAAGTTATTATTTTGCCAACTTCAGTATGTTGCATCCTTGAAATTTATATTGTTAACCAGCTGTTTTTGGTTGACTTGCCTTGTGCTTGCTAACTGTTCATTTTTTCTCTTACATTATTACACAAGCCTACCATAGTATTTTGTAATTTGCTTTGCTTTTTGGATGTACATTGTTTTCATATTTTTGGAGCTTTTCTCCCCGGGCCTCTACTGAAAACGGATATATGTCCAGCTAGACTAGCCCGGTCAACAAATGTAAAATAAATAAAATAAATAAATTCGTGAATGTGAGGACTAACTGACGGAGTTTCAATGCAAAAGTGTGCTTCTAAGTAAAGGTACTGTGTTTTGATTTCTCTCTTCTTTCCCCTTTTTAATAGAGTATGAAGAACTCGCAGTATCTACAAAGTGACACATTCTAAATGATATTATTTGATTCAAGAGTGTGCAAGATAATCTTGTTAATGTTTTTTTTTTGAAAGGGAAGCTCTAACTGATGCACGAGGTTGTTTCAAATGAAAACATTGTCAAAGCCCAGCAACAGAACTCTGTTTATAGTGACTCTAACTGTTTCTTTCGCACTTTAAAGTATGGACATCAATGTTACTGTAAAATGTGAAATTGAATTGTAGTGATGTCAGTGACCCACAGAAACTATGATTAAAAGTTTTCAGTTCCTGTCATACAACAATGAAGTGAACTAAATTTTCTACTAATAAAAGGGAGATGAAAAAAAAAACATTTGTGAAGATGTTGTCTCTGTTCATCTTTTATATATTACTAAATAAAGTGATGTGATAGGTAACATTTGAGCTTAGTTTTCCTCATTTACTATGAATGAAATGTAACTATATTTCTAAGTGTCACTCTAATTATAAAAACACTTATTGTCAGGCACAACCACCAGACTTGTGATGAATATGTTACAGAAAGTACAAGTTTAAGAAAAATCATAAATGTCACAGAGTATTATAGTCAATGTAATAGATAAAATACTTACATTTTGAGGTAAAGTCCAGAAGTCTATATCTTTGTTGAATCTTTGAGAGATTTGGAAGACTGTGTAGTTTTAGAATCAGTTTTTTGTTTCTTTTTCCTTACATCAGACTAAGTGTTTTTCTCTGGTGATTGTTTCAGATTGGTTGATACAGACCAGTCCATTTCTTCAGGAACTGTGATGATATTATTATTCTTGATGAAGGTAGAAGCTTCTTCTTTACTTTTCCGTTAAACCCCTACCACTTTGCGCTGCTGTGTTTTGGCAGTATTTCGGTAGCAGGTTTGACTTAGACCGTTTACATGGAAGAAGAAAGGTAGTCTACGTGTGTGGATTTATCAACATTGATTACAATACAGAGTAGAAAAAGGCATTCTCCTCTACTTTTAAGACTGAGCATGACCTTCTTCCTACTCAACCAGTGTCAACAGGCAGCTGTGTGGTCCCAAATAACTCCATACCACTCAACTGTCTGGTTTTTGGAAGAATGTCCACATTTTTATATCATATGTATGGGAATACTGTCTGAGTAATCCCCCTTCCGATTATATATACTGTTTTAGTCTTACATACCAACCGGAGAACCCTAATGTCTCCTCCTTCACAGCCACCGGTGCCCTGTCAGTAGCGCAAACTGGTAGCGGTAGGGGTTTAACGGAGAAATCCACCCATGGAAGACTACGTCTCTTCTTACAAGTGAATGGTGGAAGTGATATCTGGTACTGAAATACCAGCAAAACACAGCATGGTTTCAGATTTCATGCCTTTCAGAAAATCATTGTTAATGCAAAAGCTGCCATTCTATCAACTGTTTGTAACAGCAACATTTTTAAAATTGTCCCTATTTCGAGGGCATTTGTCTCCATAGTGGTAGGGGTTTAATGCAGATCATCATGCCTCCCACTTTGAGGATGCACTTGGTGGGAAACAAGTACTTGTGCTCTTAAGAGTAGCTCTTACTCCTCTATTTACAGCAGCATGACGTGGTAGGGGTTTAATGGAAAAGTACCACTTCTTCTATATTGTTAATGGTTCTCAAGTCATTTGAATAGAAAATTCAGATTTTAGCAGGACAGACCATTTGCGGTTTTATTTTATTTTGCTTGAGAAGTTTCACTAATGGCCATGCTTTTTTCCTTAATTCTAACACTTTTGCAGAATAGTCATTGTCAAATCTAATCTGACTCTGTTTATATATTATGGAACTTTTTCTCCAGGCTGATTTTAGTATGAGTTCTTTATCCAAAAAGGACAGAAACTTTACCACAATTGATCTTGGTGGTGCATTAGGTGAAGAGGGGATAGATTTTCCTATGGCTCTGTGAGCTCTCTCTATTCTATTTGATAATCCCTCTTTTAAATCAAGCACTTTAGAAAGCCAGGAATTCAAAAAGATGATATCTTCTCCCCCACTTCTTTCTGGAAGACCAAGTATTCTTATATTAGTTCTCCTCTCCCTGTTCTCCAAATCATCCACTTTGTTAATTAGCCAATTATTTTGGTGTAGCAAGAATTCTGTCTGATTTTCCTCTTTTTTGAGTCTCCCATCTATGTCATTTAGTGATGTCTCCATATCAAGTAATTTATTTTGTTGTTGCTGTAATATTTCTTTTAGTACATCTGCTTGCTTTTGGCAGTTTTCCTTGAGACTTTCCAAGTTATCAGTAAATCTATCCATTTTCAACGACAGTTCATGTAATGTGGAATACATCAGTTGAATCTCTTTCTTCAGAGTAGTTTCTGAGTGAGAATTCTTTAAGCTGGCCATTACCATACAGTTGTGATGTTCTCCAATATAGTTTGACAGGAAAAACTCAATACATTTTTTTGAAATTTGATAGAGTTGTAGTTCTTAAGTTCCTTAATATTGTTTTGCTATTTCTGGTTAATGAAAATAATTTTTTCCTGTCTTCTAGTACTGTTTTATGGAGCTCTAAAATGCTGCTTATCTGTTTGCCATCTCTTCTGAACCCTTGTTGTTTGCTGCATTAGAGTATGGTCAGTTCCATTCTGCCTTCTTGGTAGTTACTCTGGATCCAGAGTTCCCACCAGAGCATTTCCCGCTCATGATCCAAGAGTTAGATAAAACCCTGCACCAGATTGGATTGATTAGATATGTTCAAAGTATCTCAAGGAGGCTTACTACAACATAAAAATAGCAAGACATTCTAAGAAGTTCTTGCACTTCCACCAGGGGGACACACTACCTGTTTTAAGCACTGCCCTTTGGCCTCATCATAACCTCTGTGTATTCACTCTTTGCTCCATCTGTGCCTTCCCTTGGATATTACAGTATGGTTTTACAAATACAAACTGGAATCTGTTCAAACTCTGGAGTTTATATGCTGCCATCTAGACATAACCAGTCAGATTGCCAAGCTTCCTTCTTCAAGTTTGTTATCCCTACATCTTCAGGCCCATCAGTTCCTTCAGCTTTAGAGGCCACCTGTTTCTGTAGTCCTCTGCTTTCTCAGCCTAATGGTTCCTGCAATTTTTCTTTTTCCCTTGCTCAGGTAATTTATGTGGGTCCTTCAGTGGACTCTTTCAGATTAATGGTCTATGACATCTCACCCAATGAATTTCCTCATTCGCCTTTCCAAGATTTGTTGTCATCACCTCATGGTGGCTGACATCGGACCATGTCTCCTCAGGATGTCTTTTGCTCCTTCCCAGCTCACGGCCATGGAGACCACAGATGTTTCCCTCCAGGATGGGCAGAAATATGAACAGAGGATGGTCCAAAGTGTCTGGTCCTAGTCAGAGGCCCATCTATGCATCCATGTTATAGAGATTAGAGTAATCATCCAGCCAATGTAATATTTCCAAAACTGCCTCCACAAAGGTGGGATCTTCATCAAGCCCGACAACATGGTGGTGATCTGGTACATCAGCAAATAAAAGGGAACCTGAACTTATCCCCTTTGTTGAGAGCCCATGATGGTGTGGCAATGGTTCATAGGTTCGCAGGTGTTTACTAGGCTAACAACTTCTAAGGCCTTTATAAGCCTAGCCATGCAACCCAAATGTGACACACAAATTTAATTTATATAGTGGTAATTTACTAACTGCCTCTCTCCATCAGAAGCATAGGTGCCAGACCAGGGGTGACTTTCCAATTACCCATTCATTGGTCCAAGTTGTGCTTAAATAAAGATATGTTGGAGCTCTGCCTTACATGGATGGGGAGCTTGTTCCAGAGAATGGGAATTCTCTGAGAAACATATCTAACTCTGGTCTTTCCAGTCTGGCATTAGCTACTCTACCAATAAGGTTCAACTGTTGGCCATTTCTAGTTTCTACATGGGCCTGGAACACATCTAACTCTTTATGTCACAAGAAAAATTTAGATCTTTTAATCTAGCAGTTCTGATGCTGTTTGTTTTGTGGATGTACAAAAGGTTTCTCAAAAAGGGGTCCAGGGATGCCTTGTATGCCAAGCAAAGATCACCTCTCAGAAATCTGTATAAAACCGAGTAAAGAGACAGGGCTTTGAAGTGATTAGCATAGGATGTTTTGTCTACTCCCTGTTTTCTTTTTGTAAGGAACCTTTGTGTATGCTCCACTTGCTGCATGGGTCTGGTCAGGTACATACCGAAGGGGGCATTATACACTATAATGGATCCAGTGAGGGCCAAATACAGTGGCATGATGACTTCTTTTTACCTAGATGGGCAATGTCCTCAAAAAGCTTTCTTTTTGCAATGTACATCCAGTGGAAACCCAACATTTTAGCAGTCAGAATGAGCAGGAATATTCTGATGTCTCATGAGTGGTCTCTTAACCTCTCAGTGGCTGCACAGATTCTCAGCTGCTGGAGCTAACCAGGATTCATCCTGTATGTGACCCCTTACAACACAAAATGCAGCAGCTTCTCTGCTCTGATTCTTCCAATCACCAAGGGATGCTCTACTCCATGTTTGGTTGCTGGGTCTCCTATACACTTACCCTCCAAAACCCTTCATCATCAATTGAGATTTTACTTTGGCAGGACCAAAGGTTTCAGAAAATCAGATCAGCTTTTACAGAAAGTAGCTCATTATATTGAGACTGTAATTCTCATAGCCTCCTTCTGGCCCAGATAAATCAGTTTCCTCCTTCTACAGCCTCTTCTAGTGCACCCTCTAATGGTTCTGTATCCCATTCCTGATCTGATTTCCCACTCTTTGGGGCAGTCTCAACCAAATCTGAAATCTCTCAGGTTGATTGCTTGGTTTGTCCTCATCCAGTGATAGCCAGAGATCCCAAGTTATCTGATAGTGTTATGCCTATCCTTTCTTCATCTCAAAAGCCCTCCACCAGAAAAGTGTATTGTTGTAAGTGGAAGAAATTTACTATCTGTGTCATATCAAATAATTTGCATCCCCTTTTCACTCCATTAAATGCTATTTTGGATTTTCTTAACTGGTCTTTTCCAGTCTGGCGGTAGCCACTCTACCAATAAGGTTCTACTGGTGGCCATTTCTAATGTCCACATGGGCCTGAAACATTTACCCATTGCTTCTTTTAAAGTATCCAAAGTTTTTTCAATGGTACCTTCCTTCTTAGACTCCCATTAAGGCAGACGATCCTTTCTTGGGGTCTGCCCCTCCTTCTACAAGCTTTAACCATGGCCCCCATTTAGCTTGTCACTACTGCAGACCTAAAGATTTTGTTGTGAAAGACTCATTTTTTGATTGCAGTAACCTCCAAAAGATAGGTCTCTGAACTTCAGGCTTTGTCCTGTAATCCTCCTTACCTTTATTTTTTACAAAGACAGGGTGTCTTTCTGGACTAATCCTTCTATTCTACCTAAAGTGGCATCCGAGTCAAATTTGAATCAATCTGTTCAGTTGCCGGTATTCTTTCCTAATTTCAAAAATATGGATGAGTACATGATTCACTGCTTAGACCTTCATTGTCAGCTGACATTTTGCTTGGACAAGACCAAATGTTTTAGAAAATTAGATCAGCTTTTAGTGTCTTTTCTAGAGCTACGCTTGGGCAGCCAATTTCTAAAGTCACTTTGTCCAGAAGACTTTCTGATTGTGTTTCCTTTGTTTATACTATTAATGGTTTAATCTTATCTGTCAAAACAAAAGCCCATTCTACGAGGGCAATGTCTACTTCAACAGCCTCCTTGGGTCACAGTTTCTTAGATGATATTTGTTCAGAGGCTACCTGGTCAAATTCTCATACCTTTGTGTCCCATTATAAACTTGACATTCAGTCCAGATCTAGGGTTTCTTTTGGCTCTGCCATTTTGCAGACTATTTTCTCCTGATATGTCCCATTTAGTCTGGCTGGAAACTCTGTTCTAGAGATTGAGGTGGACAGAAAAGAAAAACATCAGATAAGAAAGGCATGTACTTAGCATACTACTATATCTGTGTTGTCTTCTGTTCATCTCAACCATCCCACCTCTGTCCCTTGCCAAATAATTGCTGATATTTTTTGTGGCTCATGGAGGATCTTGCAGGCTGGTCCAATGTCTTTTGTTAGTGACTTTTCTGGTCTTGACCTCAGCTTTTTGTAGATGGCATGTTTCGTGTAGATCTGTGATTGGGGAGGGCAAACTCAGTTTGAGGAGACTTGGTAGCACAGGGGAGTTGGAGCTTTGGAACAATGATTCTGTAGTGCTGGCCTCAGATCCAATTGGATCCAATAACAGAAAGGTTGTGATGGATGGAATAAGACAACACAGACCTAGGATTATAAGTAAGTACCTAACTTTTATTTTTATGCACCTTAGTACTATGCATCTCACCACTTCAATAGATGAATATATTTACTACCAGCACATGCAGATATTTAGGAGCTCAACTATATATAAGTCAAACTTTGTTGAGTGACACAGCATTTAATAATGTGCATTTGCAGTCTTTCAAAATTATACACACTATTACCTTGGATTAATAAGCTTTCAGCAACACAATACTGATTTCATTAGCAGGTAGCAAAGATTTTGCTGTGGATAATGCAGGATAACAGAGCTTTAATAAACAGTATTGTTGAAACATAAATACAATCAATGGCATCTCCAGCGTAATATTTGTTATGCAGAATGTGTCATAACTGTGAGCATAGCTTTCAGCCAATAAATGCAAGAAAGCTGGACAAAGCCTAAAATAATGGGGGACAACAGCCCAAAAATAGGGACAGAGTTTAAATATTGCTCTTATAAACTTAGAAAGTTGCTAGAATAACAGTTGTATTAGCATGCATTTGTCTGAAGGATTTGAAGTCTGAAACTCAAATGCATGCCATTATTTAGTGAGTTTAATTCCTAGTGATTTTCCAGAAAATCACAAATGTGATGAGGAAAAGACCACACATTTGAGGCAAAAATCTGGACAGTTGAGAAGTATGACCACGAGCAGTGTATTAGGCATATAACCATAATGTAAATGTAATATGCAGTCTATTCTCTCATACAATAACACACTCACCAGACTGGACTAGGAGAAGAATTAGCTTTGTTGCTTGTCTTCAGCCAGGATTCACAATATCATGCGCACACTCAAGTTACTGCACCTCCAGTAACAATATGATTGTATCATAGTCTGTGTGGGTGTAAATGACCTGAGACATACCGCATTGGACTATATGAAAAGAGACATAATGGATCTCTCGGAATATATGTCATATATAAGTATGAACCTTGCACTGAGCAGTATTTTACCATCACCAAGGATGAAGCCACAGTATGAACATAAAAAGATTGATTTTAATAATTGGCTTAGTTTCTGGTGTCACTCCAGGGTGAACAAATATCTGTCAGCTTGGGAGAACATGGTCAAAATACCACTTTGCTTTGCCATATTGACTAAAACTTTATCCATTCCCTTAGGGCCTGTTTTAGACAATGCCAAAAAGAAAAAAAAAACTGCCAACATAGTGTAAAAGTCTACAAGCAACCTTAAGGTGTTACTGCTCAATGCTCAGAGCCTCAACAAAAAAATCTACACCCTTCAAGACTTCCTCACTCTGGAGAATGTAGACATCTGTGCCGTAACTGAGACTTGGTTTACATCTGTAGAAAGTACTCAGGAAGTGCAAGACTGCAGTGCCTTCCACACACATTTAGACTAACAACATCACAGACTGGGGTCCCAAGGTGGAGGTGTTTTGATCTATGTTAGCTACAAACATAACTCCAGGTTGGTTAAATAAGGTGATACCATGCAGCACATCCACATGCAAGTCACTATAGGTAAGGCCCTCTCATCATATCAAGGCTAACTATAGGTCACCATCTATGCCCTTAGAGTCTCATGACTCTTACCTAAACCTGCAAGAATTGCTCACCATCCAAACAAACATCCTATTCATGGGTGACTTTGACTTTAATTACCCCTCTATAAAGTGGGAAATGTACATTGCCTGAAACTCGCAGGCACAATGCATTCTAGACTTTATTAATACAAACACCCTGGAACAGATAGTAAGCTCCAACTAGAGCATCAATGTCACAAGTGATAATTCAATAGAGGTGTTTAATAATAAAAAAATAAAAAAAAAAAAAACCTTCTAGATGTGGGGCTCACCAACATGGGAGAGCATTGCACCCCTCCCCCATGTTACATCCTCACTAGTAAGGTTGGATCACAAAGTTGTCTCATTTGAAGTAAAAATCAACCCAGAAAATCTAGCTAAACCACTAACAGGAACTATTCAAAGGCAAAATACATCCTATTAAGTAACAATTTGTCAAAATTCAGGGCTCTCCCCAACCCTGAGGCCACAGCTAGCTATACAGAATTATTAAAAACCACTATTATGAGAACGTGTGTCCATGCAGCCAAATAAACACAAAACCAAGGAACCAAAGCTCATATAGGGTGCTGACAATGCTAACCACCTTCCTGGTCATATATTATTCACAGAGTATCTCTACAAATGTGAATGGCTGCATAGAGGCTGCTGTACCTACCAGAGATAAACCCAAAACAAACACTAAAACCAAACCCCAGTGATGGAATCCTCACCTAAACAGGGTATATAACAAAACAAGAAACCTCATTGCCTAAATCAGGAAAAGCAACTTGCTTAAAGACAAGTGTTCTCATATACAACTAAACAGGAAACTAAGAGGTCTAATCAAGTACAAGACCAACTATGAGGTCAGGACAGCCTTGCACGTTAAAGACAATAAGAAGGCCTTCTTCAGCTGCATCTGGAAACTTAGAAGTAACACTGCAATGTGCTAAACTGGTGGTGAATGGTACCACCCACACCAGTCAGGGTGACATAGCAAATCTAATGGCTAATAAATTCAGCTCAAAATTCACCTCCCACCCCCCTCAGCCCCACCAGGTGAAATCCCCTCCTATATATTCCCCCAGTTATCAGCAGGGATCAGCTGCTGGCAGCACTTACTAAAGCCAAGAACACTGCCTCCATGGGTTCTGACAACATCCCTGGTTGCCTCCTGAACAGTCTAAAACATGACCTATCAGGACCAAGTGACACACACTTCAGCTACAGCCTTGAAACAGGCTACATTCCAAGTAAATGAAGGACCACAACAGTCATTCCTCTCCACAAAGGTGAACCATCAACTGACCCAGGGAACTACAGATCCATAAGTCTAACAAGCCTAATATGAAAAACAATGGAATGAATTATTATAGAAATGATAAACAAGGACATTGGCAACCTACAGATACAAGACCTCTTACAGTTTTACTTTATTAGGGAAAGGTCATGCCTACTTAACGTGGTGGACTTCTTTGAGAGGGTCACTGAGGAGTGCATACAGTATACCTTGACCTAGCTAAAGCATTTGATAAACTATCCCACTCAGGCATTTTTGACAAGCTCTCTGAACTCGGCATAAACCCTTACATAACTTGTTGGCTTGCTGGCTGGTTCACATACAGGATCCAAGAAGTCACGATCAATGAGACCACCTCCACCAAGAGATTGGTCACCAGTGGAGTACCCCAGAGAGCTGTGCTGGGCTCAGTCTTGTTTTGCACTTACTTCTCAGACGTCAAGGCTAAGTTTAGAGGCCTCTGGCTCACCAAGTTTACAAATTACTGTAAACTGGGAACCATTAGAGATTTCCCAAAAGGCACAAACATCTTGAAAATGGGTTTAACAAAGACAAATGACTGGTGCCAAAGCCATGGTCTAAAACTCAATACCAAAATGTGCATTATAATTCCCTTTGGGAAACTGTCAATGCAAGTTAATTAGTCCTTTGATGAAATGCCCCTATGAGTCAACCTAGTAGTAGGAGATCTAGGAACATATGTAGACAGCAATCTGGCCTTTGACCAACATGCAGCCAAGATAAGAAAATCATTTTATGTCATCCAACTTGTAGGTAAGGGTATGGCATCCAGGTCCAAGAAAAGTATACCCAGTATTCAATAAAATCCATGTAGGCACTGTGTAGAGCCTACACGGACTTTAACTGTGCACACGACCATGGTTCCTCCCTGCCAGTGTGCCATACATATTAATTAAGACAGGCTGCCAAAGGAGATCAAAGGTACATGGATATTGAATCCATGCAAGTAGCAGTTTAGTGGGTGTCCTGTACTTGTGGACTCTCCAGAAAATAGTCTGGACAGGTAGTAAGCACAGGACAGCAATTTAAAAAAAATTATTTTTTGTAAATTTTAATGTACATTTGCTAGGTGTGGCACGGTGCTTAGCTATACTGAGCTGGGTTATACATATGCACCTGATATCTGTTATATGTCTAAAAATAGAAACTGGATGTAATCAATTGAAGTTTTTCCTTTTTTCTTTATTTTTTGTTTCCTCCCTATTTGCTTGCAGTGGCATGCTGCTTAGTGATGCTGAGCTGTACTTATGCATATACACCTGGCATCTGTTATATGTCTAAAACTAGAAACCAGATGTATTTAATTGTTTTGGTTTTGCGTTGCTTAGCAATGCATAACCCCGTGCAACTTCACTGCGCACTAATAATGGATCATAGTAGTATATGTGGAGATATATTGCCTCCCTGAACTATTCAAGTGGCTAAACAGGTTGAGTGGAAAGGTATAGTGTAGTAGGTCTTGGATTCAAGTCCTGAATACTGATATGTTTTACAATTTTTGTTTTGAGAATGAGTCAGTTGACTGAAACATCAAAGTAATGTAAAATAAATGATTATATTTAGCAAAGCTGTGCTGTGCTCAGCCTTGCTTAAATAATTTCTGAGCGTTTGCACAGTGCTCAGCTCTGCTGAAACATGGTTAACAGTCTACTCCATTTGGGCACTGCTCAGCTTTGCTTGTATTCACTTAAAATATTTTTTGTGAGAGTTTACGTGAAGCTAAGAGACAGACAGCTTTTTCAAAATTTGGGAATTTCACACCATTTATTGGAGTTGTCACTTGGCTGTTGATATGCCTAGTGGTGTTGGTGAGGGAGAGTACTTTCAGGTGCAGAGATGGGGTGTGCAGGAGTCCAGAGTGTTTGTTGGACTCCTGTCCACAACTATGAACCCCAGCTGCTGCAGGGTGATTACCAGGGTTCTGAATGTAAGTCTGAGGCTTGAGATCAGTTAGCTATGGACCTTACCAGTGCTACTGGTATCCCCTGTATTGGTACGCAGTATTGTCACCACTACAATGACCAGAAGTGAAGGAAGAGGGGATATTTGGATTCATGGGTCCAAGAAGGACAGCCTTGGTGCACCCCACAGATATATAAGCATGTTTCCCAGTGATTTACAAGTATGCAATCTGAATATGTGCAAAACAGATATGCATAATGCTTTCTTTCTTTTACAACAGCTGCAGAAGACAGAAATCACAATGTGCAGTCTCATGCAGGGTGTCTGGCCAGGATGAGGGGTGAGTGTGTTGAGTAAGGAAAAAGCAAACCAATAACCAAATGTATAATGTACTGTCAAAATTAAAAAGTATTTACAAAGTTTGCAGTCCTAAGAGTCAGGTACAGCATCCTTGGGAACAGTAATATGTTTAGTAATATGTCAGTGCCTACCTGAAATGGTAAACCAAGTTAAGTCAAGTAACCATGCATTATTGTGTAGTATAGCTTACAAACATCAGTTGAGGTTGTAGTCTACCGAGATTAACAGTCACTGTTCTGCTGTGCGTTTGTAGATGGCACTCAGATAATGACGAGGGTAAATAGATTATTATTTACAGGTCTGACACAGCTGTCCATGGTGTACATGCCAGACTTGAAGCAACAGTAATAAATAGATTTTAAATGGTGGTGGGACTGTGATATGTACTGCTTCAAAATAAGAAGTGCTCACTAGTCTTGTAGTCACTGGATGTGTGTGCTAATCTAACACCAGTCAACTGTAAAATGAAAATGAATAAAGACTGCTGAAAAAAGTTTCTGATGAATGTAGTGCAATGCCTATAGTAAGTTTCAAGTCTGTGTTCTGGCCAGTTTCTGTCATATAATGCTATACATTCCACCCACTCAAAACGAAAGTGTATGGGTAAGGTAGTTAATGTTATGGCCAGATATGCATGTGTATAAATGCCAGATTCTAAGGTACATTACCAATAAAAGTGTAAAGCAGGATTGTGCATTGAGAAGTAATCTGTTCAAATAACTGTGCAGTATGGCTGTATTCACTGCATGTGTGTTTCAATCTGACACCAGTCAACTGTAAAATGGAAATGAATAAAGACTGCAGAAAATATCGTCTGATAAATGCATTGCAATACCCACAGTAAGCTTCAAGCGTCTGCTATGGACATTTCTAGTCAAACAATGCTGTTTATTCCTCCCAATCCAGGAACAAGTTATACGGGTAAGGTACCTCAAGTTCTGGGGTGCCCGATTTTCAGGAGCAGTATAAATAAAGTGTAAAACAGGATTGTGCCTTGATAAATACTCTTTTCCAATAAGAGTGAAGTATTCTTGTATGCACTGCCATGGCTTTCATAATCTGACAGCTGTCAACTGTTAAATTTAGTGCACATGTTTCCTGGAGTCACAGCTTGTGGGTTCTAATCCCATGGCAGCCAACTAAGAAATCCCTTGTTGTCTACTTCAGTTAGTGTATACAAACATACCTCTCAACTGTCACAATTTTTCAGAATGCAATGACTAATGTCCCATATATCTGGTCCTTGATTAGCAGATAGTTGACATTACTTGGAATGCAATTTATTGGCAAATCTGTTTACAGAACACCTTGGTAGTAATATATGACCACACTATGTAAAACAGTTCCCTGTAGTTGTGTACCTGCATTTGTTATTGCTTGGCCCATACTGTCACATGCTAACAGGTTGAGAGCTATGTACATGTAACATAATCTATACAAGAAATGGAGTCGCTGTACACACAAGTGACACTGCACACTTGTAGAAGTATATATTCTTAGTCTGTGTAGTAATATCAACTGTGAGGTCACTAGCGGTATGTTTTTCTCTCTCTCCCCACAACTTACCTTCTCTAATTTATTATTATGAAATTTATTAATTTATTACTGTTATTTGTTATTATGGTTTGATATTAATATGTTCTTTTGTTGTGTTCCTTATAATATTCCTTACTATGTATTTGGATTAATCAATATTGTCTTCCGTTATGTTAATACTAACATTGATTTGGTTATTACTTATCTTACCTTATGTTTATACTTAATTTACTACAGCGCAACAAGGTAGTCTGGTTCCAGGTGATCCACCTACCTTACCTCCACTGGCCATGGCACTGGGGCCCAGCACATCTGGGGCATAGTCTGGTGGTGCCCCCTCTGCTACCCCAGCACTAACTGTGGCATTGTGTAGTTCTGCCCCACATGCTGGAGCTGGGCTCCCCCCTGAGAATGAAGGTGGAGGGGTGATTTTGTCACCCATCAAGAACTGCCAGCTATGGTGCACAGGATGGTTGTACAATCTTTCTGTGCATACCTGTGCTGGATGGAGGACATGCTCGCCATCCTGGTGGGCAGCCTCACCTGCATGCTAACCTCCACCATTGCCACCACAGGGGCAGTGAAGGAGCAGTGCTGACAGTCCCATGGGTAAGAGCTTGAGTCACACTGTTACTGTGCGGATGCTTATGGCACTGTGATTCCAAAACACCCTCCCCATCCAAGGTGTTCACCCCACTCTTGTGTCACACACCAACCCTGTCTGCTGTCTTGTCTGTCTTGTCTGTCTGCAAAAGCGTCCTCACCTTCCCAACTTACTTCCTCCACATGTACCTATGTCCCTTCCCCAACATTCCACTCCCATCTTAAAAAAATGGGTACCTGTCCCAAAAAAATATTGCCCCATACATAGCTCTCTATTTTGCACAAGTGTCCACTGGACACACTTAATTTGATCCAATTGGCTTGACAATGCAGTTAGGTTGTTGTCACCCCACTGTGGGAGTGACAGTCCAAATTCAGCTAAAAATTCTCTCACAGTGCACATTTGTTGCTGATAAAGAAATGGATAGCTATGGTTCTTTCCTACACCTGTCCTGCACATTCCTACCTGCCTTTCACTATGTTTTTCCTCCTGCTTGCACCCCTTTTCACCATTGTCCTATCTCCCCATTTTTCTTCTCTTTAAAGATATTTTGCATGATGTGGAGCAGAGTGCTGCTCCGCTTAGCTATGCTAAATAGCGCTACATTGATGTATGCTTTTGAAAAATATTAATCACTTTCAAAATATACACCTGCTCCCTCTTTTGAACCCAGGACCATCACACCTGCAAGACAGTGGCTCAACCTGCCAAGCCAAAACAGCTGGTAAATAATACAAATACTTAAATGAAAACATAGTAATGCTCAAGTTTTCATCATTAAGTGTGTTTAAGAGATACTGCGCATCGTGTTGCACTGAGCAAACCAGCAAAAAGAAATATAGAAAACTATTACTGTAATCAATGCCCTACTAGAGAAATAAATCACTATAAAGCCAGACACACAACAATGAACATAAGTAAGGTATGTAATAGTAGGTAACCATGCAAGTATATGTACAACATGTAAAAATATACTTATTAAAACAATGTAAAAATAAGATTTTAACTGGGACTGTATTAGAGAAATACAACATTCTAAAGCCATACAATCTGGACAAATAGGTTCATAGGTTCATAGGAGTGTACTAGGCTAATGGCCCTGGAGTCTTTACAATCCTAGCCCAAAAGCTTCCCTGGCAACATGCTGCCTGATGTTATTTCCCAGTGTCTCTGTCCAGCAGGGCCACTGAAATGATCCCCAGGGTGTATTTTCTATTTACCATCCACTCATCAAGATTTCTCTTGAAGAAGGCCAGTGAGCTGATCTGCTTGACATGTAAGGGAAGTCTATTTCAGAGCATGGGTAGTCTCTGGGTTAGGAACATTTCCGTCCAAAAAGTTCTGTTGATTGAGGTAATGAGGTTGAAGTCTCTGGCGCATTTAGCATGGATGGATTGGGATTTCTTTAGATGTAACATATCTAGCACTGCTAGGTCTGACATGGCTTTGTAGGTTAAGCAGAGATCGCCTCTAAGTAGGTGATATGATACCGAAAAAGTTGGATTTTTTTTTAGTCTTTCAGCATAGGGCAAGTATTTAAGGCCTAGGATCCTCTTAGTGAGGTATTTTCTGGTCTTTCTAGTTGTTGCATGTGTCTAGTAAAGTACATGTCGAATGGGGCATTGTACTCAATAATTAGTCTAATGAGGGAAGAGTAGAGAGAGACAATGACCTCTTTCTTCCTGGAAGCAAAACCCTTTGTAATGAGATGTGCCACATAGAAGGATTTTCTAACCACAGTGGCAATGTGATTATCAAAAGATAGGTTGCTATTCACTTGTGTTCCCAGATCTCTTATGACACCTTCGGTGTTCAGTGGACTACCATTGATGTGGTAGTTCATGGGTACTGTGTTCTTCCCAAAGATACTTTTTGGCATTGAGACTAAGGCCATGGTTCTGACACCAGTCATTGGTCTCCGTGAGGCCTTTCTGTAGAATATCAACATAATTTGGGGAGCTAATAATGGCTCCCAGTTTGCAGTCATCTGTGAACTTGGTCAGCCAGAGTCCCTTGGTTTTGGCCTGGACTTCAGAAAAGCAGATGCCGAACAGGAGACGACTCAAGACCAAACCCTGTGGGACACCACTTGTGATCAGTAGTCTGACTTGGAGTCCGCTACTTTCACAGTGTGAGTTCTATCTGTGAGCCAGTTTGCAACCCACCTTGTACCATAGGGGTTGATGCCTAATTTAATGAGTTTATCTATGATTCCTGAGTGAGGAATTGTATTGAAGGTCTTGGCCAGATTGAGGTAGGCTGTGTGAACTACCTTGCCTTCGTTCACAGCTCTGGTGACAGACTTGAAGAAGTCTACCAGGTTGAGCAGACAAGATCTACCCTTAACAAATCCAAACTGCATGGGGTCTAGAATCTGGAGATTCCCTATGTCCTTATTTATTAGGTCCATGATGATGTGCTCCATAGCCCTACATACCAGACTTGTCAGGCTAATGGGATGGTAGTTCCCAGGGTCCGTAGTCGCACCCCCTTTGTGAAGTGGGAATGACTGTAGCAGTACACCATTCAGCGGGGACAAAGCCTGAAATGAGGCTGTGATTGAATAGGGCACTCAGGTGTGGTGCCACTTCATTTTGCATATATACAGAATCCCAGGGGTGACAGAGGCAGGCCATCTCTGGCAAAGCATCGAGGTCTGTCGATCATGTCATCTCAGGCAGACAAATACTGGATCCCCTTGGAATGACACCAGAAACTTAGCCAATTATTGAAGTCAATCAGTTTTTGTTTGTACTGTGGTATTATTCTTGGTGATGGTAAGATGCTACTCAGAGCTAGGTCATGCCCTCCTGAGCTACATGATCCGAGAGCTCCTCCATGTCTCTTTTCATGTAGTCCAGAGAGGTGCATCTCATGTCTTTCACACCAACATGGACAATGACAGAGTCATATCTGTACCTGTTGTGGAGTGACCCGAGTCCATACATTATGTGGCATATCCTGGCTCCCGACAGGCAGCTGACCATTACCTTCTCCTTATTCAACCTTGTGAGTGGGATGTCAGTGTGCCTTACTATTGAGTCACCTATAATAAATGTCTTGGGTAAGCTATTTTGCCTAAGGGGCTTTGGTTGTGTGGCACAATGTTTGTCTGAGCTATGTGTCTTGTGGTTTGTGCTTTGATGTAGTGGTTGCATGCGTTTCTGTCTTGGAAGTCCCTGTTGCTTGGGTAGATTTTTGAGAGCGTCCACAAAGGTGTGTGTGTGTTTTGCGTTATTATGTGATAGCTGTGAGGGTATGTGGCTATATGTACCTTGTAGAGTGGTGCTAGTGTTGACCTTATCCCCTTGACTGGCTATTCCAGTCTTGGATGGAGAGTGCATGGCTTCCAATCTGGATAAATAGGTGCATCTTTCACAAGCCTGAGTGTTATGGGGTAAGAGGAGAGGGTTGTCAGTGTACATGAGGCAGTTTCTACATTGTCTCAGGATGCCCAGGTTCACCAGGTTAATAGGAGGAAGCACAAGGAGCTGACCTTTGCACACGCCTGGAGGGGTGTGTAATTTATTAAGTACTGAGGCTGTTTCTTTTATAGAAGGTTTAGTGCTGGTAGCAATCTGTGTGTTACAGTAATTGCTATGGGAAGTCTGAACAAGTGCTAGACTTTATACATTTGTTTAAGTGCAGAAAAGAAGAGAACTAGCAAGATCTAAGGGAAAATTTGAAGAGTACACTTTCTGGCACCGGTAATAATTTACCCTAGCTCAGTGGTGCGGCACATTGTGCAAACCCGCGCAAACACGGGTTTTTAAGGCAGAAAGTTAAAAGGGATAGAATGCAGCCCCAAATGGCCAATAAGGTACAATTTCAGAGCTGGAAACCAATCCATAAAAAAACTGGGGCAAAGATCCAAACATAGGGGCAATTTTTAAATATTGCTCTTACAAACTTAGAAAGATGATAGACTAAAATGTATTTATTTAGCATGAATGTTTTGAAGTATATGAAGTCAAACTCAAATGTCTGTCATTATTTTCTGGCTTCAATCTTTAATGTTTAGCACTAAGTTGCCAGAAAACTACAATTTAATGAAAAACAGGCATAAAATATGAGGGCAAAATCTGGACATTCTGTAAAAATCTGTACAGATGAGAGGTACGTATGTAAGTGCAGTCTGTAACAGCAGATAACTGTGGAATGATATCTACAACATGTAAAAATACAGTTGCTGTCTTAGTGACACTGTAGCTCAGTCTGCAAAATGCATTTCAAGCAATACTTTCGGGTACACATGGTACTGGTTTCAACTACAGCTGCCTGTATCAATGAAAATACATGTATGTGGACATCAACATTATAAATTGTCATGTGTGTGTCTGTCTTACCACCTATTCATCCACCGAAAGCAGTACAGATGGAATGCCTGTATCTAAATAATATCACACATAGGCCTACAGTTAGGGTCACTCTTAACTACTCCTAGTACAACACTACAAAGTGCAGAGAATGTCAGGTTATGCATTAGCCTGAATTCCCACAGGATTTTGAAGTGTGTACTGAAATTGTGGCCCAGTAATATGACACTGCAGCCCACATGACTTGACACCTGTCCAGTTGGGTGACATAATGGTTAACCCACCCCGTTACCTTTCTCAAGGACATGCCAACAATTTTGCCTTTGATTGTAGTACTGCTACTGTTGCCTAACACACTTACCTTAAACACATGACTTAATTTGCAGTGGAATGAGTACCCTCAATCTGGCTGTGCCTCTACAACAAGGCTGCCACAGCTCCCACACTTACTCTTACAGCTTGTCCTCCAAAGTATTCACACTCTCTGTCTATGCCTATTGCTTACAACATCAGCTTCAGCCTCCGCCTGTAGCACACACATCTGTATGTAAAAAGTAGCTGCTACAGATATACTTTTTGTAATGACATAGTATCTTTACCCCAGTAAAGTCCAGCACAGCATATGAGAAAGGGGTTCTAATCTACATGGAGTCCTTATGTTTTGTCCAGTGGTCACATGTCATTGGCTGATTATACTGCAAATCAGCTGTGTTGGCCGCAATTAGCATTTCAGAAGCACAGATTAGTTAACAGCAAATCACCTGGCAATGACAAACATTATAAAAAAGTCAAAAAGCTAGTTAGGGGAATCATTGTGTATTAGAGTTTATTCACACAGTAAACAAATTGTCACAGCCTTTATATATCTGCACATATCAGCAGAGGAGTATTGTATTCCATCAGGTATGTAACCCTTTTGTTTACAACATGATACATACGTGTGAATATACTTAGGAGGAATGGGGATTACAGCATTTAGCCTTTCTTAGAACTGTAATAATGACATGTCATTGATCTCCAGATTTGTTACACCTACAGAGGAAATACAGTGCATCAAGGGTGGAATGTTGTTTGTCAGTGTGGCACACTGGTCTCCTAGGAATGTCTCTTTATAGTGGTTGTAATAGCACACTGCTATTTGTTTGGCACTGTTGCCTTGACATATTATCGGGGGGGCGGTTACCCCTAGGGGCCACACTACAATGGACTCCTGTGTTGGGTGTGTGATCATACAGCAGTATCTGTCATGGCACAAACAGGAATAGCTGACTATTGCTAGTATCCTAGTTGCATCCACACCCTTAGTATGTTTGCACACTGTGGAATGTGAGATGTGTGATCAAGCAGTGGATACTGCCAACCATTCTGTTATTGCTGTATCTCTATATAGTGTACTCCCAAGTGTTTGATCCTGATATGTGTTCCCATTTTGTTGTCTTTCAGGAATAATGTATGCAAGATACTGGGGCCGTTTTACAGATGCCAAGAATGATATATTCCTGGAAGGCCTCCATCAACACCATGAACTCATACTGTCCAGGGGGAGGCAAAACAGGGAACAGTGGGCAACATTGTGGGCTGACCTGGTCTGCGATGTTAATGCCATCAGTCACCAGAGCAGGACATATGAGCAAGTTCGACACCATGCGACTGACATGATAAATGCCACACGCAAAAGAGCAGAAGATGTGGCCAGGGATCATGGTGTCACCAGTAGAGGCCCTGAAGCAGAATAACCACTCTCATCCACAGAGGAATTCCTGGCTCCCAGGCATCCAACACACTGAATATCGTGGATGTGGGTGCCACAGTTTCCATGCTAGAGGAGCATCAGTGTGTCAGGTTGTACATACTTTTACGTGGGTATCAGGTGTTTGTTTTTTGGGGGGGGGGTTTAACTGCAGTTTGAATCTTATGCTCAGAGTTTGAACAACATAACAATTAACACAGTAGCTACTGTAAATGTGAGATATATTGACATATTATCCTGTTATAGTGCAATATGTGGTGATGTTTATATTACTTCTCCCTCAACTTTTCACGGGTCCATCAGGAATCAAGCAAGGCTGTGGTCCTGCTCCTGGTAAGCACAACACTCTTTTCTTATAGATGTAGATTTAGTGCAATAAATTCCCTAAAGTGTCATCCCAGGCCTGCTGGCTGGATTGATATTTTTAGAGTCATATCTATACCTGGTAGGTGTGACCACACTGATAGATGTGACAGTATTGTCAGGACATTACAGATTGCCATATGTATCAACTGTGCATAGTTTTGACAAATGTCAACAGTTCACCTCATTGTTGCTGATGACATTGTTCTTTAAAGAGCTTTTATTTACAAGCAACTACATAAAAGTGTTGGAAAATAATGTCCTCGTGTCCTACTATATGAGGTTGGGAGTTAAACAGGTCTGTAATAGTGATAACAGTGTATACAGCTTAGCATATATTGCAACATAGTACTGCAGAGTATAATAGTGCAGGTATTCATGTACTGCTTTTCCCTTTTTTATCACAGGTGACCGGGGGTGTGGGTCTTTGTCCCCTTCACAACCTGATGTCAGTGTCTCTTCAGACTCTGATGATGATGGTGGCCAAAGTGAGGCACAGGTGGGGGTTGCAAGGACTGAATCTGTCCCAGAGGTTTACATCCCTCTTCTGCCCTCATTAGCATCATACACAGTCAATATGCTTACATGTAGCCAGTCCCAGGATGCCACAGATATTGGACAGTCAGAGGGTGGGGACATGGAGCAGGAAAGTGTGGCAACTATGGTTGCAATGAGTGTTGATACTGGCCATAGCCAAAGAGCTGAGAAGGTTCCACACTGGCAGATTCATAGGGGTGCTCATAGCAGGCCTTCTGTCCTTCCACCACTTGTTGCAGATGTCTCATCATAGGTCACTCATCATATATTTCGGACCGTCATGGAGGCACAGACACATTACAAAAGGAACTATAGATGAATGCTCAGGGTTATGGATGCAGCACAGTCTGATATCTGTGACTGCCTCTATTGCATTGCTGATATCCTGGATCAGTTCACTGATGCAGTGGAAAGATGTTGGTCTAAGACAGATCGCACACTATCTGTCTTGGAATGCACATTGTCTGTGATGGAATGCCTGGTTGGAGTTGAGTGTCAAACTCATGAACATAGGTCAGCAACTCCATCTGCTGTGAGTCCACATGGCCATGCACAATCACAATGCCATAGGTGCAGTACATCCAGCACTTCAGAGAGGAGTTTGCTGTCCACACCAAGATGTGGAAGGCCATGGGCTCATGGTCCTGGGCTTTCCCATGGAGGACATGGTACCAGCAGACAGCAGTCACCATCTGGTAGTAGCACGGCTTCTGACCTTGGGCATGGAGGTGCCAGTTTGACTTCTGCAGAGCCAATTCCTGTGATCAGAGGCAGAGACAGTGAACTGTCAGCTCTGCGTGGTTCAAAGCTGTCCAACATACACACACGTATGTCTAATACTGTGCTCGACTGTGTTCACACACACACTCACACACCACTTTCATGATCAGGTTACCTACAGACGAACGCAGCAAATTTCCATGGCCCATCTTGCCTGCTTCCCTTCCTGACTCACATACATGCTTTCAGTCTATTGAGTCAGCCTAGGCCTCCTGCACCTCCACGCAACACCCTGTGCAAGTGATGATACCTGTGTTGATTGCTGTAGTTCATCAAAACAATTTTATTTTTGTATTTTTTCACTATCTACATATAATTTTTATATATTTTTTTTATAAATATGAGATGGCTATTATACTAGATATAAGTTGTATGTTTGTTGAGAACGTTTTAAAAATGTTTTGATGAACTATAGCAATCAACATGTCATTTTTATGTAATTATTTAATATTCATGAGTTAAAAGATGATTGGTTTGACAATGAAATGTTAAAGCTTTTAAAGAGTGTCAATGAAGTCAATAGTTAACAGTCTGAAGAAGCATTCCACTTGAATGTGAAAGCGCTAACTGAATATTAAGTCTTTGGCTTTGCTTGTTTTTATCATTTTACTTCAAATAAATGGTCGACTTCTTATTGTCATGTTTGGCTGCCTCTTTCAGTTTTGTTTCTTGGGATTTATGGACAGCTGCTGCAGTTAAGGAGCCTCACCCCTTGTCTTGGAGATTTAATTTCAGTGTGGGTTACATACCTATCTCTCCAGCATGTTCAATTTATACCACAGTGAAGGTGTAGGTGTGTAGAACAGGTAATACATCTGTTAGTTCTGTCTTGGATATGCAGGAGGTACACAGTGGGATCTCACACCTCCCTGTATGGCAGCCATATGCCTCCCCTCCAAAGCATGTAGGAGACATGTTTCCCAACATGGTATGAATGGGTTAAATCTACTTGTTAGCCTGTATTTTTTATTGGCTTTTCAGTATTTAAATAACCTCACTATCAGGGCTTTTGTTATTGTATGGACTGATGAAGCGGAGGACATACGTGAAAGCGCTTACCTTGTTTTCTCGTGTTATTAAAGGTGTGCTGTGTTGGAACCATCTTGCTTTTTTACTTCTTTACTTGCTTTTGCTGTCATTGTTGGTTCCTTTGTCGGTCTAGAGGTTTGATATACATTTTTCTCAGTTTGATCTCCTAATTTGCAAGGATCTGCAAATGTAGTCAGTCAGAGGTCATTGACAGTAGCTGTGACTGCAGAGAAGGGAATAGCTAGCAGGGGTACTCCATGAATGATTTCTGAGGAAAGTCCACTGATGACTGGCCTCATTGTAGCGGTGGATTACCCAATGCTATCTTCCCAGATAATTAGTATCAGACACTTGGCTAACCTCCAGCTGACATACTACTTTGTAAATATCCACAAACAAAAACTGGGATTGTTTGGCTTAAAAACCGATAAAAAAGAAAGTTGCCAAAAACTGCTGGAGCCACGAATGTCGGAATCAATATTTTATTGAAAGCATACAAAAACCGCTAAAAACACATGAACGCTTTGTATCAGAATTGCGTTTTCGTCTAAGCCAACCAACTTCATCAGATACTCTCCTTAGAATAAACCATCCTTTTATAAGTTATTCAAAAAGGTCTAGTCCAATCAAAAAGCAGTTAATTAATTAAAAAGTCATTGTTCATTTCCTATTTACATTCAGCAATGCGTACTTTGAAAATTTTGTGCTCATTCCATCCAATAAATAACATCGATACCAACAACAAAGAACATTTTAAAACATTTGATATAAAATATGTAATAAATATATAAAACATATAAATTAATTTATACAAAAATCCATTTTTAATGTTTAAAAATTACTTTAGAAAAAGAAACCATTTATGTTGTATGCCCTGCCATCTGCTGGTGAAAATAAAAATTACATCTATTTATCTTACAAAATCCCTGCTTTCAGTTTTAAAAGAGGCATAATAGAAATAAATTCATTTAAACCTGGGAAGTTTGTTGAATCAAGGGATATCTGCCACCATAGTTCCCTGGACTCTAATTTTTTTTCCCATAATCCACCGCTTAGGTCCTTTTTGACCTGCTCTAAAACCATAAAGTGTAATTTAGCATCCTTACAAACCAGGGTATGTTTATACAGGGCATTAGTGTCCTTTCGTGTAGCTATTTCATATGTATGTTCATATATTCTCTTTTTCAACACCCTTTCAGTTTTTCCTACATAAAAAGCGTTACATTCTGAACATAAACTAATGTATACTACCCCCTTGGTTTCACAATTATAGTGGTCTGTACTTTTATCCATTTTTCTCTACTTTCCAAATAAACTTTTTCTTTATCCATTATATTGTTACAGTGTGCACAACGTCCGCATTTATAAGTGCCCTTCCTAACCTGCTTATTCCTTGGAAGACCTTTGTTCTCCAACATGTTTTTAAATGATCGAGAATTTTTATACACAACCTTAACATTTCTGTTTATTTTTTTCTGGTCCAAATCAGTAAAATTAATGAATTTTGACCATTCTCTTTCAACAATTTTCCTTGTGACTTTAGTGTTGAAGGCATTATATTCTAGAACCAAGGCATGTGTAAAATCAGTTTCCTGTGTTATGGGGGTGAAATCACCACAAGAAATTTCATCTGATTTATTGTTATTTAAAATAGGTCTAAATCTAGCTTCTCTTCCCATACAAACTTCATCTTGTATTCCCCTGATAAATTCCTGGGGATATCCGCTTTCTATAAACATTTTGTTTAGCAATTTACATTCATCTTTAAAATCGTCCTCAGAGGTAGTCATACGGCTTCCTCGGACGTATTGCCCTTTCACAATATTCTTTTGACACCAATAGGTATGGGCACTTTGAAAATGAAGAAATGAAATACAAAAAGTGGGTTTTCTAAATATTTTTGATACAAACCTATCTTCCTTCTTATATATTTCCAAGTCCAGAAATTGAAGTTTTTCAGTAGAAACATGAAAAGTAAATCTTAAAAAATTAGTAGTTTCTTCCAAATATAGTTTGAATTCCTCTAATTGTTTTGCCCCCCCTGACCATAGAATGACTATGTCATCCAGAAACCTACGGTACAGTTTCCAATAACAACAAAACCTGGATTCCAGAATATATACCTCCTCCCATTTGGCCAACACTAAATTTGCATAAGTGGGGGCACATGTGGCCCCCATAGCTACCCCTTTGATCTGTTTATAAAATTCCCCACAAAAATTCAAAAAATTATTTTTAAGGACCAAATCCATTAATGCCCCACATATAATTTTGTCATTGTGACTTAGTGTATCATCTTGAAATAAAATGTCCTCAAACATTTCCATTCCTTCTTTATGAGGAATACTTGAAAATAAGTCAACAATATCTATGGTCACAAATACCAGATTATCACATAAAACGTCTTTGCTGAGTATATCAAGTAGGTCCCATGAATCTTTTAAAATTGTTTCTTTATTAACCCACACATTTTTTAATTTATTATCAACAAATTTAGCCAAACTATGGGTTTTTGACCCATTAGCAGAAACTATGGGTCTTAATGGGGGGTCATTTTCATTTTTATGGATCTTCGGTATTCCAAAAATGGAAGGAATTCTTGGTTTGTCTACTCTTAGAAAATTAAAGTTTTTTTTATCAAATAAGCCTTCAAGGAACATGTCTTTTAAACAAATATCTATTTTATTATACGCAATATTAATTTCGTTGAGGGAAACATTGGTGTACCCTTCTTCGTTAAATAAAATTTCATTCATTTTTCCTTCATAAATAATGTTATCCATGATAACTATCCCACCCCCCTTATCAGGTTTCATAATCCGGACCTTATGATTGTCCCTCAAAGTTTGTAAAACGTTGTTTTCCTCCTTACTTAGGTTTGGTTGAAACCCAGACTTGTCATATCTATTTCTTAGTTCCTTCTCCATGGTTTTTTCCAAATTAATAAGTTGCGGATGAAGGGGGGGATTGTATATACCCCTTCTTTTAAGTTCCTGATTCCCTGTATCTCCTTCACAGGTAAATAATACATTTAAATTAACTTTTCTAAAAAACATTTTAAAATCTATAATAGACTGAGTGAGATCTCCTTTTTTGTAGGGTATAAATTTAAATCCCTTTTCAAGCAGGCTAAAATGCTCTTTCTCTGTACAAATACCACTAAAATTATAAATACTAAAATCATGAAAGGTGTGCTTAACACCTTCCACCATGTGTTCTAACCAAAAAGTATCATTGCTGAATGTTTTGTCACTGGGTGGGGGTCTTGATGGTGTTACCACCAAGTCTACTATTTCCCCCTCTCCCTTCTCCCCCCTCTCCAAGAAAAACTTCTTTCTTGATACCCTGTCTTATTTAATAATCTTTCTGATCTACAAAGAGGGGGAAATTCCTCATCGTTAAAACCATTTTCTTGTATGCTATTACCTTCTTGTAAATTTTCCTGTATTTCCCTATCAACATTATTTCCATAAAGGTTTCTAAGAAAAAAAGGAGCTCGGGGTTTGGGATATACAGTGCCCTTTTTTTATTCTTCTGTATCCCTTTCTAACTTTTTAAATTTTCTTTGGATGGTTTCCTTACATTTTACATCAATTTCACCCCTAATTTTAAAGTACTTGTCCTTTTCATCTTGAATGGTAAAAATTAAATCTTCCTTTATGCACTGATCTAATTCATTAATTTCCTTCTGTAGGACAACCTGGGTCCTACTATTTTCTTTAATTATCAGTCTCAACATATCTATACCACATCTATTGAACAATTCAATTAATTCTTTATGAAAAACAGTTCCTTCTAATACATTGTTTGGGTATTTAAAAACCCTTAGTCCTTTTGGAACAATACCCCTATTAACACACTCATTGAGGTATTCGTTTTCAATTTCTAATGTCTTAAATTTAAGCATAAGCTTGTGCAAATTGTCCAGTTTGACTCTATAAGGGTCAGCCACAACAGGTGGTCCATTAAAAGTGGTTTGCTTGAAAGAATATTTTTGTAACAGCCAGTCTTTAGTTTCTTTAAAACACGTCACTTTCGTTATTAATAATAACAGTACCTGAAGCTCTTTTGCTGGAAAAAACATTTTTTTGCCCTGCTGGTATAGAACCTCGTGTTTCAGCATTAATCCCACTACCATTTGCATCTTCCCGAAGAATTTCGGGCGTATTAACAACATTGAACGACCCCTCACCTTCGTTGGACTGATCTTTCGATCCATTTGTATTTTTCCGTTGTTCATGATGAATGCCTGGTCCCCTTATAACCTCCTGAACTTCCGCATTGTGAAAACGGGTTTGGTTATACAACCCAACTAGTGATTGGGTCAAAGGTGTCAGCAGGTCTACCAGCTCAGTAAGCTGTCCAATAAGTTTTCTGGATTGTCCAATGTCATCCAACCCTTTTCCTTCTGAAGGGTCCGACCTCTCCATGGCTCCAAATCCGTTTACAAACAGCCACAAACAAAAACTGGGATTGTTTGGCTTAAAAACCGAGAAAAAAGAAAGTTGCCAAAAACTGCTGGAGCCACGAATGTCAGAACCAATATTTTATTGAAAGCATACAAAAACCGCTAAAAACAAATGAACGCTTTGTATCAGAATTGCGTTTTCGTCTAAGCAAACCAACTTCATCAGATACTCTCCTTAGAATAAACCATCCTTTTATAAGTTATTCAAAAAGGTCTAGTCCAATCAAAAAACAGTTAATTAATTAAAAAGTCATTGTTCATTTCCTATTTACATTCAGCAATGCGTACTTTGAAAATTTTGTGCTCATTCCATCCAATAAATAACATCGATACCAACAACAAAGAACATTTTAAAACATTTGATATAAAATATGTAATAAATATATAAAACATATAAATTAATTTATACAAAAATCCATTTTTAATGTTTAAAAATTACTTTAGAAAAAGAAACCATTTATGTTGTATGCCCTGCCATCTGCTGGTGAAAATAAAAATTACATCTATTTATCTTACAAAATCCCTGCTTTCAGTTTTAAAAGAGGCATAATAGAAATAAATTCATTTAAACCTGGGAAGTTTGTTGAATCAAGGGATATCTGCCACCATAGTTCCCTGGCCTCTAATTTTTTTTCCCATAATCCACCGCTTAGGTCCTTTTTGACCTGCTCTAAAACCATAAAGTGTAATTTAGCATCCTTACAAACCAGGGTATGTTTATACAGGGCATTAGTGTCCTTTCGTGTAGCTATTTCATATTTATGTTCATATATTCTCTTTTTCAACACCCTTTCAGTTTTTCCTACATAAAAAGCGTTACATTCTGAACATAAACTAATGTATACTACCCCCTTGGTTTCACAATTATAGTGGTCTGTACTTTTTATCCATTTTTCTCTACTTTCCAAATAAACTTTTTCTTTATCCATTATATTGTTACAGTGTGCACAACGTCCGCATTTATAAGTGCCCTTCCTAACCTGCTTATTCCTTGGAAGACCTTTGTTCTCCAACATGTTTTTAAATGATCGAGAATTTTTATACACAACCTTAACATTTCTGTTTATTTTTTTCTGGTCCAAATCAGTAAAATTAATGAATTTTGACCATTCTCTTTCAACAATTTTCCTTGTGACTTTAGTGTTGAAGGCATTATATTCTAGAACCAAGGCATGTGTAAAATCAGTTTCCTGTGTTATGGGGGTGAAATCACCACAAGAAATTTCATCTGATTTATTGTTATTTAAAATAGGTCTAAATCTAGCTTCTCTTCCCATACAAACTTCATCTTGTATTCCTCTGATAAATTCCTGGGGATATCCTCTTTCTATAAACATTTTGTTTAGCAATTTACATTCATCTTTAAAATCGTCCTCAGAGGTAGTCATACGGCTTCCTCGGACGTATTGCCCTTTCACAATATTCTTTTGACACCAATAGGTATGGGCACTTTGAAAATGAAGAAATGAATTACAAAAAGTGGGTTTTCTAAATATTTTTGATACAAACCTATCTTCCTTCTTATATATTTCCAAGTCCAGAAATTGAAGTTTTTCAGTAGAAACATGAAAAGTAAATCTTAAAAAATTAGTAGTTTCTTCCAAATATAGTTTGAATTCCTCTAATTGTTTTGCCCCCCCTGACCATAGAATGACTATGTCATCCAGAAACCTACGGTACAGTTTCCAATAACAACAAAACCTGGATTCCAGAATATATACCTCCTCCCATTTGGCCAACACTAAATTTGCATAAGTGGGGGCACATGTGGCCCCCATAGCTACCCCTTTGATCTGTTTATAAAATTCCCCACAAAAATTCAAAAAATTATTTTTAAGGACCAAATCCATTAATGCCCCACATATAATTTTGTCATTGTGACTTAGTGTATCATCTTGAAATAAAATGTCCTCAAACATTTCCATTCCTTCTTTATGAGGAATACTTGAAAATAAGTCAACAATATCTATGGTCACAAATACCAGATTATCACTTAAAACGTCTTTGCTGAGTATATCAAGTAGGTCCCATGAATCTTTTAAAATTGTTTCTTTATTAACCCACACATTTTTTAATTTATTATCAACAAATTTAGCAAAACTATGGGTTTTTGACCCATTAGCAGAAACTATGGGTCTTAATGGGGGGTCATTTTCATTTTTATGGATCTTCGGTATTCCAAAAATGGAAGGAATTCTTGGTTTGTCTACTCTTAGAAAATTAAAGGTTTTTTTATCAAATAAGCCTTCAAGGAACATGTCTTTTAAACAAATATCTATTTTATTATACGCAATATTAATTTCGTTGAGGGAAACATTGGTGTACCCTTCTTCGTTAAATAAAATTTCATTCATTTTTCCTTCATAAATAATGTTATCCATGATAACTATCCCACCCCCCTTATCAGGTTTCATAATCTGGACCTTATGATTGTCCCTCAAAGTTTGTAAAACGTTGTTTTTCTCCTTACTTAGGTTTGGTTGAAACCCAGACTTGTCATATCTATTTCTTAGTTCCTTCTCCATGGTTTTTTCCAAATTAATAAGTTGCGGATGAAGGGGGGGATTGTATATACCCCTTCTTTTAAGTTCCTGATTCCCTGTATCTCCTTCAGAGGTAAATAATACATTTAAATTAACTTTCTAAAAAAACATTTTTAAATCTATAATAGACTGAGTGAGATCTCCTTTTTTGTAGGGTATAAATTTAAATCACTTTTCAAGCAGGCTAAAATGCTCTTTCTCTGTACAAATACCACTAAAATTATAAATACTAAAATCATGAAAGGTGTGCTTAACACCTTCCACCATGTGTTCTAACTAAAAAGTATCATTGCTGAATGTTTTGTCACTGGATGGGGGTCTTGATGGTGTTACCACCAAGTCTAATATTTCCCCCTCTCCCTTCTCCCCCCTCTCCAAGAAAAATTTCTTTCTTGATACCCTGTCTTATTTAATAATCTTTCTGATCTACGAAGAGGGGGAAATTTCTCATCGTTAAAACCATTTTCTTGATGCTATTACCTTCTTGTAAATTTTCCTGTATTTCCCTATCAACATTATTTCCATAAAGGTTTCTAAGAAAAAAAGGAGCTCGGGGTTTGGGATATACAGTGCCCTTTTTGTATTCTTCTGTATCCCTTTCTAACTTTTTAAATTTTCTTTGGATGGTTTCCTTACATTTTACATCAATTTCCCCCCTAATTTTAAAGTACTTGTCCTTTTCATCTTGAATGGTAAAAATTAAATCTTCCTTTATGCACTGATCTAATTCATTAATTTCCTTCTGTAGGACAACCTGGGTCCTACTATTTTCTTTAATTATCAGTCTCAACATATCTATACCACATCTATTGAACAATTCAATTAATTCTTTATGAAAAACAGTTCCTTCTAATACATTGTTTGGGTATTTAAAAACCCTTAGTCCTTTTGGAACAATACCCCTATTAACACACTCATTGAAGTATTCGTTTTCAATTTCTAATGTCTTAAATTTAAGCATAAGCTTGTGCAAATTGTCCAGTTTGACTCTATAAGGGTCAGCCACAACAGGTGGTCCATTAAAAGCGGTTTGCTTGAAAGAATATTTTTGTAACAGCCAGTCTTTAGTTTCTTTAAAACACAAGTCACTTTCGTTATTAATAATAACAGTACCTGAAGCTCTTTTGCTGGAAAAAACATTTTTTTGCCCTGCTGGTATAGAACCTCGTGTTTCAGCATTAATCCCACTACCATTTGCATCTTCACGAAGAATTTCGGGTGTATTAACAACATCGAACGATCCCTCACCTTCGTTGGACTGATCTTTCGATCCATTTGTATTTTTCCGTTGTTCACGATGAATGCCTGGTCCCCTTATAACCTCCTGAACTTCCGCATTGTGAACACGGGTTTGGTTATACAACCCAACTAGTGATTGGGTCAAAGGTGTCAGCAGGTCTACCAGCTCAGTAAGCTGTCCAATAAGTTTTCTGGATTGTCCAATGTCATCCAACCCTTTTCCTTCTGAAGGGTCCGACCTCTCCATGGCTCCAAATCCGTTTACAAACAGCCACAAACAAAAACTGGGATTGTTTGGCTTAAAAACCGAGAAAAAAGAAAGTTGCCAAAAACTGCTGGAGCCACGAATGTCGGAACCAATATTTTATTGAAAGCATACAAAAACCGCTAAAAACAAATGAACGCTTTGTATCAGAATTGCGTTTTCGTCTAAGCAAACCAACTTCATCAGATACTCTCCTTAGAATAAACCATCCTTTTATAAGTTATTCAAAAAGGTCTAATCCAATCAAAAACCAGTTAATTAATTAAAAAGTCATTGTTCATTTCCTATTTACATTCAGCAATGCGTACTTTGAAAATTTTGTGCTCATTCCATCCAATAAATAACATCGATACCAACAACAAAGAACATTTTAAAACATTTGATATAAAATATGTAATAAATATATAAAACATATAAATTAATTTATACAAAAATCCATTTTTAATGTTTAAAAATTACTTTAGAAAAAGAAACCATTTATGTTGTATGCCCTGCCATCTGCTGGTGAAAATAAAAATGACATCTATTTATCTTACAAAATCCCTGCTTTCAGTTTTAAAAGAGGCATAATAGAAATAAATTCATTTAAACCTGGGAAGTTTGTTGAATCAAGGGATATCTGCCACCATAGTTCCCTGGCCACTAATTTTTCTTCCCATAATCCACCGCTTAGGTCCTTTTTGACCTGCTCTAAAACCATAAAGTGTAATTTAGCATCCTTACAAACCAGGGTATGTTTATACAGGGCATTAGTGTCCTTTCGTGTAGCTATTTCATATTTATGTTCATATATTCTCTTTTTCAACACCCTTTCAGTTTTTCCTACATAAAAAGCATTACATTCTGAACATAAACTAATGTATACTACCCCCTTGGTTTCACAATTATACTGGTCTGTACTTTTTATCCATTTTTCTCTACTTTCCAAATAAACTTTTTCTTTATCCATTATATTGTTACAGTGTGCACAACGTCCACATTTATAAGTGCCCTTCCTAACCTGCTTATTCCTTGGAAGACCTTTGTTCTCCAACATGTTTTTAAATGATCGAGAATTTTTATACACAACCTTAACATTTCTGTTTATTTTTTTCTGGTCCAAATCAGTAAAATTAATGAATTTTGACCATTCTCTTTCAACAATTTTCCTTGTGACTTTAGTGTTGAAGACATTATATTCTAGAACCAAGGCATGTGTAAAACCACCAATAGGTATGGGCACTTTGAAAATGCAAATTTAGTGTTGGCCAAATGGGAGGAGGTATATATTCTGGAATCCAGGTTTTGTTGTTATTGGAAACTGTACCGTAGGTTTCTGGATGACATAGTCATTCTATGGTCAGGGGGGGCAAAACAATTAGAGGAATTCAAACTATATTTGGAAGAAACTACCAATTTTTTAAGATTTACTTTTCATGTTTCTACTGAAAAACTTCAATTTCTGGACTTGGAAATATATAAGAAGGAAGATAGGTTTGTATCAAAAATATTTAGAAAACCCACTTTTTGTAATTCATTTCTTCATTTTCAAAGTGCCCATACCTATTGGTGTCAAAAGAATATTGTGAAAGGGCAATACGTCCGAGGAAGCCGTATGACTACCTCTGAGGACGATTTTAAAGATGAATGTAAATTGCTAAACAAAATGTTTATAGAAAGAGGATATCCCCAGGAATTTATCAGGGGAATACAAGATGAAGTTTGTATGGGAAGAGAAGCTAGATTTAGACCTATTTTAAATAACAATAAATCAGATGACATTTCTTGTGGTGATTTCACCCCCATAACACAGGAAACTGATTTTACACATGCCTTGGTTCTAGAATATAATGCCTTCAACACTAAAGTCACAAGGAAATTTGTTGAAAGAGAATGGTCAAAATTCATTAATTTTACTGATTTGGACCAGAAAAAAATAAACAGAAATGTTAAGGTTGTGTATAAAAATTCTCGATCATTTAAAAACATGTTGGAGAACAAAGGTCTTCCAAGGAATAAGCAGGTTAGGAAGGGCACCTATAAATGCGGACGTTGTGCACACTGTAACAATATAATGGATAAAGAAAAAGTTTATTTGGAAAGTAGAGAAAAATGGATAAAAAGTACAGACCACTATAATTGTGAAACCAAGGGGGTAGTATACATTAGTTTATGTTCAGAATGTAACGCTTTTTATGTAGGAAAAACTGAAAGGGTGTTGAAAAAGAGAATATATAAACATAAATATGAAATAGCTACACGAAAGGACACTAATGCCCTGTATAAACATACCCTGGTTTGTAAGGATGCTAAATTTCACTTTATGATTTTAGAGCAGGTCAAAAAGGACCTAAGGGGTGGATTATGGGAAGAAAAATTAGAGGCCACGGAACTATGGTGGCAGATATCCCTTGATTCAACAAACTTCCCAGGTTTAAATTAATTTATTTCTATTATGCCTCTTTTAAAACTGAAAGCAGGGATTTTGTAAGATAAATAGATGTAATTTTTATTTTCACCAGCAGATGGCAGGGCATACAACATAAATGGTTTCTTTTTCTAAAGTAATTTTTAAACATTAAAAATGGATTTTTGTATAAATTAATTTATATGTTTTACATATTTATTACATATTTTATATCAAATGTTTTAAAATGTTCTTTGTTGTTGGTATCGATGTTATTTATTGGATGGAATGAGCACAAAATTTTCAAAGTACGTATTGCTGAATGTAAATAGGAAATGAACAATGACTTTTTAATTAATTAACTGGTTTTTGATTGGACTAGACCTTTTTGAATAACTTATAAAAGGATGGTTTATTCTAAGGAGAGTATCTAATGAAGTTGGTTTGCTTAGACGAAAACGCAATTCTGATAGAAAGCGTTCATGTGTTTTTAGCGGTTTTTGTATGCTTTCAATAAAATATTGGTTCCGACATTCGTGGCTCCAGCAGTTTTTGGCAACTTTCTTTTTACTTTGTAAATATCCTATGCAGCAATGTCTGATGGCCTAATATTGTCAAATGCCTTGTCAGGCCATGGTAGGTGGAGTGAGTCATATTCCCCTCATCCATTGCATAGTTTAACACTCAATGAGGTCCACTGGTAAGTGTAGGCACGATCTGCCCTTGATCAAAACAAACTGTGTTTGGTACAGTGTCTGTAGAGGTACGACATTGTTACTGATCATTTCCATGATAACTGATGTCATGGCTTTAAATATAAGATGAATGAGAGATCTGGGGACAGTGCATGGCACTGCAAGCTAGTTGTCCTCTGTGCAACTAACTATTGCAGGTAATTACATCATGTTCTCATAAAAATAGCCATTCAAGGTGTCTGTGTCTGTACAGAGCACAGACAAACAACGGAGGGAAATGTAATATGTACACCCTGTGAAGGTAAGGTGGGAGGTTTTACATAGGTATCCTGCAGTTGGACACTACTCAAGCAGTGTGTACTGAAAGGACACAATTACCTTATGAGAATGCAGAAAGCAGGGAAGTCCCCTGAATTGCTGATGCCTGGCTGTTACTAATGCTGCTCTCACCACAACCACTCTCTCCTGGGATACTGTGCTCCAATACTTTTTTTCTCAGCAGAAACAAAATGTTACTACAAAGCTCATGATGAGAAGCAGTACACAGCCTGTTAGGTCATCCACATAGCTGTCCAGTGTCATGCAAGGCTCTTTAGACTTCACATACTCTTTTCCAGGTAGATGTCTTGATTAGCAACCTGAGCAGTCAGTTGACTTTTGCATGAATTATGCCTTCTGCACCAGGGTTGGTGGTATTTCACTAGGGTACTGACCGGATGGTGATTAGAAGCACAGCTGCAGCATCACAATATAATGTGCAATGTCTGGTGACATAGATGTCCAAGGTTGCTCAAACAAGCACCACAGTGGCAATGATCCATGTTATCTGACAATTTCACCACAACTCATGCATCCTGCCCTTCAACAGCTTAATGTTGGATATCTGAATGACATGGCTCTGAGGTCTACTGCAGAGGAGTGGCCACCTTTGGCCAAAGTGTGTCCACCTGTCACATGTCCTATGTATGTCATACCTTACAGTTGTGTACCTGGAACACATGTCTGTGTTCCCACATCATGTCACACAACACCTAGTTTGCTGTCTGGTTGCTTGACAGGCATTGTAGCCTTGCAAGGCCAAAGTCATGTCTGCAAAGTTGAACAAATCCTCTGTGTATGCATGGACATCCACATCTTCATTGCAAGGAGTGCCTACAAACATTATGTTTCAGGCTGTCAACCCCAAGGGTGTAGCAGCATGACCCTAAATTTGTTGGACTTACACAGTGTCACATTTGTAGGTATGGTATTGTGACCAAGCCTAATAACAGGAATATGGTTAATCCAAGGGCCACATACCTTGCCTAGCATTGTAATCACGCAACCATGTTATAACACACTGTCAAGTGCTGTGTTACCTTAGGGGTCCTACATAAAGGTGACATGTTACATTTCACCATCTAAGAAAATGTATAGACTGAACTAAAATAAAAATAAACCGGAGGAATTGGCACTAAGTAATCAAGGAAAGTTATTGAAGCACTTTTCATTTGTTCTCATAAACAAACTTCTTCAAATCTGAAGAAGTTTGTTTATGAGAACAAATGAAAAGCGCTTCAATAACTTTCTTTGACATTTCACCATCTGTCATAAAATTGCCTAATGATGGCCTGCTGTGATGTACACACAAGCATGACTATATTGCTAATGGCAATTATCAATGACTGCTGATGAGATGTAGAAAGTGTCCCCACCCCTGTACTCCTATGCCTCACAAACACAATGTGTGAGACATGTGACTGAATTACAAACCTTGATTCCATGATGTCTCACACACCAGTCGGTACATATGGCAATGAGCATTTTGACAACATACATAGCTCACTTCCTGCTACACCCACACCCACAGCACACACACCTGCAGGATGGAGTTCCTTGCCAGACACATTTCCAAACAACAGACACCTCAGAAAAACATATACAAGCTCAGTACACATAATCATACCTCTGAAGACCACAGTACGCATAATAGCTCATGCACTACTGTCTCACCGGTCAAACACCTGAGACAAACCACAAAAAAAAACTTTTATTCATAGGTGATTACATCATGAGACACATTGATGTCATCACCAGGCTACATGTGGGAAAGTTCACAGTTAGCTGTCTGTGGGTTGACACACTACACCATACCACACATTAAGAGCCACACCAACCAGTAAACCAATGAAAAACAGAAGTGGCTGAAAAACGGCTTTACTTCAATTCAGGTAAAAAACAAAGCAAATAAATTTCACACAAAAAAACATAACAACAATCCATAAGCGCTTTCGTTTAGCTTATACTAAACTTTTTCAAACAAGTTACACATCACTTCCTGTTAGTTAAATACTGACTAAATTAAATCAATTAAATAAAAAAGACGTACATGCTATGATCAGTTAAAGAGACAGCAGCAATGTATCAACCACATATACATATTATACTTTTGTGTGTTTAAATACACGTGTAAAAATTTATATTCAGTGAGATTTTAAAAATGTATATGTTAAAAATGTTGTGTTAAAATCTCTCAATAAATCGTATCTGACACATATCAACTTTCGAGTGTGGAACAACCGGAACTAAGGTACTAAAATACTAAAGGTAATAAAGAGGAAACATAAAACCCCAATCTCATTCCTTATATATTGAACTCTATATAGCCTGATACAGCTTTTCGTACATCAAATTTAAAATTCCTACAGTATTTAAATACATCTACCAAACTGCAGATGTAAATATATGTGTGGGTATGGATATATAAATCAACTTTATGAATTTGAATATATCTGTATAAATGTGTGAATATTATGTTAATATGGGTTCAACATAAGTTGTTTCTTAAATAATGAATAAATAGATGAATAAAATATAATAAATGTAATAAATACTTAAATAAATATATAAATATAAATATATATTGTAAATATGAATTGATACAGATTGAATGATGTGAAATCTAATTAATACCTCTAACTATATATCTTGTGTCTATCTTTCTAGTGATTTTAATTTTAAAATGCTGGCTATTGAAATGGCACTGTTCATACCCGGCCAATTGTGTGCGTTTAATCTTATTTGCCATTCCAATTCCAGTTTCTCCAGTAATGGTTGCCAGGGTCCTCCCCTGGCATTCAATTTTAAAACTTCTAAAACTACAAATTTAAATGAATGTGTTGGATGTAAACAAATATGTTTTGCCAAGGCATTTAACTCATTTTTATCATGAATTGCTCTTATATGTTTGCCTATTCTTTCTTTAAGTTTTCTTTCTGTCTTGCCTACATAAAACATTATACAATTACAACAGATGGCACAATAAACTACTTTTTCACTAATGCAACTGGCTTTATTTTTTAATTTTATATATACACCATTGATTTTTAGTTCGTTTGTTTCAAACACATAAGAACAATATTTACATCTACCGCATTTAATTGTTTTACCTTGTATATTGTTGCGGCTATTTTCCAATCTTTGTTTTAAATTCATACCCCTTTTAAATACAAACGTAGGGCTATTGTCAAAATGGTCATGCAGTGACGTATCAGATACTACCAATTTCCAATTTTTCTTTATAATGTTACTTATGGCTACGCTGTCTGAATTATACGTAGTGATAAAACTAATGTTAAAATTCTTTGATCTTGTTAATATAGTGTCATCTGTCATATTGATGTCCCAATACAAAAAGGACCCTGTTTCACTTGACATTGTTTCATCAGTACCTCTCATTGATGTTAGATTGCATTCTGTTCCAGAGTTTAATAGCGGTTTAAAATGTAAGTTGTCTCTTTTTTCTATAATCTCAAGCATTATTTCATTAATTAACCTCTCTGGATAGCCTCTACTTATAAACATATCGGACAAGTTCAAACATTCATTAATAAAATCGTTCCTACAACTCACCATTCTTGCTGCTCTTACAAACTGGCCCTTTAGTACTGCTCTTTTTTGACTATAAGGGTGGCAGCTTTCGTAGTGGAGGAAACTATTGCAATAAGTTTTCTTCCGAAATATTTTAGATTTTAATTTTTTCTTGTTGCTATCCTTTTCTAATAATACATCTAAAAACACAATAGAATCCATATCCTTTGTGGCTGTAAATTTCAAAAATGAGGTTGTTGTGTTTATGTAAGATAAAAAATCATCAATTTGTTCTTCTGTGTTTCCTCTCCATAAGATAAATATATCGTCTAAGAAATGTAAATATACCTTACAATTCTCAAAAAATGAAGAACTAAAAACAAAAGCTTTTTCCCATATAAACATCACTATATTTGCATAGAGGCCCCTGCATGGGGACCCCATAGCCACACCTTCATTTTGTACATAAATCTTGTTGTTAAACCATATAAAATTATTTCTTAGAACTATATCTAATAATTGATCAAATAAGTTGATTTTGTCCTGTGTCAAACCTTTTTCCATTAAAAATCGGTTGAACCATCTCATACCAGTATCGTGTGGGATTACAGAATATAAGTCTCTCACATCTATAGTGATAAAGACGTCATTTTCATTGTAAGCTGTTGTTCCCATAATTGATAAAAAATCCCACAAATCTTTCAATAAGTGACTCTCTGAATATATATGTGATTTTAGACTTGTGTCAATAAATTTGGCTATTGGATATGCTACTGAGCCTTGTGCATCTACAATTGGTCTAAAAGGGGGTTTGTTTAAATCTTTATGAATTTTTGGGACTCCAAACATAGTTGGAGTCCTAGGATGGTCAACAGTCATATAGTTGAATTCATCTATATTAATGTCACTATCAATAAATAATTCATAAAGAATCCCCCTTATTCGCCTATATGCTCCATGTAATTCATTGATAGAACTCAATCTATATGTTTTACTACTCAAAATATGTTCCAACTCAAGGTTATAGTCACTAATGTTAAATATAGTCATTCCCCCTCCTTTGTCAGGTTTTATAAACCTGACATCTTTACATTCAGTTAAATTGTTTAATATAAAAAATTCATTTTTTGTCAAATTTTGTCTATTGTTTTTTGTACCTGAATAATCTAAGGCACGAAAATCAATTTCACATAACTTTTCAAAATTCTCTAACGTTTGGTGTTGTGGTGGATTATATGAGCTGGAAACATAGAAAGGTTTCATTATTCTTTCTGTGTTGTGAAATAAATAATTTAAATTCAATTTTCTCACAAATAATTTCAAATTAATAATACATTTGACAAAGTTCGTTTTTTTTGTAGGAATAAATGTTTGTCCCAGTGCCATTAAGTCACAAATTTCATTGTCAAATGTATAACTAGAGTAATTATAAATGGTGAAGTCATTAGAGTGATTTGTGTAAATCACTGGACCTTGGTTTTTATCATCATTGTCATCTAATAACCTCGCCATTTGCCCCTGTTGGAGTTGTTTCTCCCCCTCATAAAAGTCCCTCATCCCCGATTTGAATTCTGAGGTCGCCAGTTCGTTCTTGTTTGGTGATGAGATTGTTGGCATTCTTTTAACCTGTGTTACTACTTGTTGCTACACCAAACCCATTGGTGCTGTTAATCCAATTAGAAAGTTCATCGCCGCTTGTTTTAAATGCGTTAGTAACTGCAGATGTAGAAGGTTGTTCAAGTGAATTTACATCGTCACTGTTCAAAGAAATAGAAAGCCTATTGTTGGATTCGCCCATTCTGCTCCCATTAATATCTACTACCGGATTAGGATGGAGTGAGAGATTTGAACACTGCGAAAGACTCCGACTCTCCAGTCTATCCATTCTGTCTGTTAGCTTTTGAATTAACAGAGTCATATTTCCAAAAATATTTTCCGTTGCTGCCTCTGTCTCCGTCTCAGCCATTTCCAAGGAATAAAACTAAGACTATAAGAGCCACACCAACCAGTAAACCAACGAAAAACAGAAGTGGCTGAAAAACAGCTTTACTTCAATTCAGGTAAAAAACAAAGCAAATAAATTTCACACAAAAAAAATAACAACAATCCGTAAGCTCTTTCGTTTAGCTTATACTAAACTTTTTCAAACAAGTTACACATCACTTCCTGTTAGTTAAATACTGACTAAATTAAATCACTTAAATCAAAAAGACGTACATGCTATGATCAGTTAAAGAGACAGCAGCAATGTATCAACCACATATACATATTATACTTTTGTGTGTTTAAATACACGTGTAAAAATTTATATTCAGTGAGATTTTAAAAATATATATGTTAAAAATGTTGTGTTAAAATCTCTCAATAAATCGTATCTGACACATATCAACTTTCAAGTGTGGAACAACCGGAACTAAGGTACTAAAATACTAAAGGTAATAAAGAGGAAACATAAAACCCCAATCTCATTCTTTATATACTGAACTCTATACAGCCTGATACGGCTTTTCGTACATCAAATTTAAAATTTTCCTCTTTATTACCTTTAGTATTTTAGTACCTTAGTTCCGGTTGTTCCACACTCGAAAGTTGGTATGTGTCAGATACGATTTATTGAGAGATTTTAACACAACATTTTTAACATATATATTTTTAAAATCTCACTGAATATAAATTTTTACATGTGTATTTAAACACACAAAAGTATAATATGTATATGTGGCTGATACATTGCTGCTGTCTCTTTAACTGATCATAGCATGTACGTCTTTTTGATTTAATTTAGTCAGTATTTAACTAACAGGAAGTGATGTGTAACTTGTTTGAAAAAGTTTAGTATAAGCTAAACGAAAGCGCTTACGGATTGTTGTTATGTTTTTTTGTGTGAAATTTATTTGCTTTGTTTTTTACCTGAATTGAAGTAAAGCCGTTTTTCAGCCACTTCTGTTTTTCGTTGGTTTACCATACCACACATTGATGCAAGTCAATGAATAGCAATAACATAATCATGAGATCATAGTTCCTGCAGGTATGTACGACTGGGGATATTCATCACCTAAGACACTCTGTTACTCTCACAGGTATGCCCATAACTTTCAGTTTCATTTGACCCTCACCTAAGATGATGACTCAATACACACAGAAAATGATGGACATCAATAACTGCCTTAGTGCTTGGTGTCATTGTAAATGGATCCACTACATGTCTGTCAGGGATGACTTGTTCAACACACCTGAATGCTCTGCCAGAGATGGTCTTCATCTGTCACCCTGGAATATTGAGTACTTGCCAAGGCTGCTGACAGCCCCACAGTGCATCTTATAGTCACTGTCTGGAGGGAAAACTTTCCAATGAGAGTGCCATCTTCATACAACATCACAGTTATGCTGCTACATGCTAGGAATGGCAACACTAACCACCACTCTGTGTTAGGTGTCCTCACCTTGGAATATGCAGGCATTTGTGCAGTCACAGACACCTGGGTCAAGGCTGTGGACAGCACCACAGCCATACCAGATAACATGTCCTTCCACATGTGCAGACCTCAAAGTGACAGTGTGCAAGGTAATTCAGGTGGTGTATACATATTCATTAAGGATAAATACACATGCATATTGGTGAAGCAGTGTGACTTCCTGGAGACACTGCAGGTGCTATTCACAGCAGAAAGCTCACCTAATCAAGCCATTGTCAGCTACAGGAGCAGCTCCATGAATCCAGGCACCCATTGTGCTTATTTGAATGTACTTCTGTCTATCAAGATGCATCAGTATACCATGGTTTTGAGTTACATTAAGTAACCACCAACTGTGTTGGTTAGTCATGCTGAAGTTCACTTGCCCAAAGGTTAGTCCATATTCTTAACTACAATGCCCTGGACCAGTGGCATGACATCCCCACAAGGAAACCCAGTGTAGTGCATCAGGTGTTTACCAGTATGGGTGACCACTGCAGCCCCTCCACTGTGAGATCCTCCCTGGTGAGATCTAACCACAGATCAGTCTAATTAAAACTAAGTTACACACCTACACCCTCCTCGGAAGAAAATATAGTAATAAACATCAACAAATCAATTTATTACCTCCTATGGGATGGTTTACATAGCTTGATTGCACCTTCCCCCTCAGATGGGACAGACAAGTATGCAGAGCTCTGCACTAATGCTTTATGCAAGCACCAGTACAACTGCATAGACTTGGCTGTACCTGACAGAAGGAAAACAAGCTCCTCATGGCACAGCAAACCTTCCTGGTGGAGAACTGCCATTAGCAGACTGGACAATAAGAGGTGGATATTGCTGTGTGAGAGCTGGAGTGAGGGTGCCCCTCTAAAATGGAGGCACAACCTCATCAGCTAAAACAAACACATAGTGTTGTTGTGACATCGTGCAGAAACAATATGTGACAAAATTAGCTTCCCCCACAAAAGGCAACCACAACACACAATGTAGTTACATGTGTAACCTCAGACGAAAGGCCCAGATTGTCTGTGAACTCATACTTAATGATAACACATATAACGAGTCTGTATTCATAGCCATCCTGTTGTCCCACAGGTTCTGAGTCAACTTCACTCCCCTGTCCCCACTACATATGCCACATGACATCCCTACAACCTGTCCCATACTTTCTATATCTACAGAGCAGGTTGTAACTGGCCTCTCTATGGAGGATACACAGCATCTACTGGACATGCTAACATCCCAAGCTGCGTCCTACATGGGATCCAACAAGGATTACTAACACCACTGGAAAATTATTGCAATCATACTGTAACCACTGGCTGCATCACAGCTGACTGGACAATGGCAAGTGTTATCCCCTTCCACAGTGGTGGTGCATCCACCAATCACCAAAACTTAGACCTATTTGCCTGAGTAGCCATATCTATAAGCTCATGGGGCAAATCATCATGGAGCTGATCAGCAAACATACATATGATCTACAAACAGTTGACTGTACACAGTTTGGATTTCTGAAAGGAAGATCATGGCTATTAAACTGGTGGACATGTCTGAGGCAGTCACCAAGGACCTGGATGAGGGGACATCAGGGCATACAACTCCCTGGACTTAGCCAAGCCGGTTTGACTATATCCTCCACTCAGGCATCATTGACAAAATCACCCAATTAGGCATTAATGGTAATATCATTATAGGGGTTACTAAGTGGCTCACTAATGGAACACATACTCAAAATAGGGGACTCCATCTTCAGTAGCTGATCTGTAACCAGTAGTGTTCAATAGGCCTAAGTCCTGGGTCCTCTACTGCTTGGAATCCATTTAACCATGGTACAAGCAAAACATGAATTTCTGTGGCTGACAACTTTGGCTGATGCCTGCAAACTGTTAACAGTCATAGAATCTGTGAGTTATGTCAATATCCTACAAGAGGGTATTGCTGAACAAATGCTTGTTGACATACTAGTGGCTGTAAGCTCCATGCAAATATCTATGTAGTATCATTTTGATCAGTAACACCTATGTTCCTGGTAAGCAGCACATCAGTAGCAACACCAGATGTACATACTCATGGGTGATAGATATGGACATACAGGCCTGGCCATAGAGGTTTACACCTAATGTACCTTAGATCACTATGTCTCCCCAGTGGTAAGAAGGGAATCATATGCCATACCGTAGGGCAGTGTCACCCGAAATTAAAGTAGCCATAACCTCTATGTACTCTTCCCTCAGCATGACAATATTTGAGTGCAATGGCCATTTTGTAATGTACCTTTCCAAGTACTACTGGCAATTGCACACAACACAATGGTCCCTCGCAAGGGAACTTCATGTCTTCAGTATCTGCCAAATGGGGATTGTCTGAAATCACTGTCGTTGTAGCCTGTGGTGTACAGAGCACTCAGAGGTGATCTTTGCCTTGCATATGGGGCAATGTGTGACCCTGCTTGAGTGGAAATGCTGTATATCTGTAGGTGGCATGGTACATGGATTACTCACTGTAAGGATTAACCTTGTATCTGACATCAGTAATACATGCTGGTGGGAGAGATCTGTCTAGCAGACTTTCACAGACCTTTGAAACAGACACCTGACTAATGCCAAACAGAGCACCTCATTGGGCCTCATCAGATGCCATCTGTATGACTGGCTGGGTGACTATCACTTCACCACAGGGCTTCTGCCTGTGTTCCACATGGACAGGGGCAATATGTGCTGAGAGTGTAAATAAGGGTAAAAACTTTGGTAGGACTGTAAGGGCTCTAGGGTCAATAGGCTATTAAAGTTCAAAGATCCTATAATTCCATAAGCAGATGTAAAATGCTCTAACAGCTACACACAAAAACCTGGCTACATTAAGGATAGCACCATCTCTAATTAATGTTTGCAGGATACTGCATAGCACACACACAGTCCAAGTTGGCAACACCT